>NC_081843.1:66201691-66501691 GCF_963259705.1 Myotis daubentonii
GTATATTGTTATACTTGTCCTATTTTATTATTAGTTATTGTTAATCTCATACTGTGCCTAACTTATAAATATTATAAATGAATATTTCTAGATATAAAGAAAAATAGCTCGAGCAAAAGTGGAAATGGGCAAAGCATAATTAGGGGACAATGAACTGATATCTGTGGTGGAGCAGAGGACTTGCATAGGTTTGGGAATCCAATTGTAGGTGAAGGAAAGAAGCCAATTCATGGAAGATTCTTATGAACTACACACTTTTCCTTGGTACATATACCATAATCAAGATGAAGACTTTAAAAATATATATATTTTTGTTGACTTCAGAGAGAGGAAGGGAGAAGGAGACAGATAGAAACATCAATGATGAGAGAGAATCATCGATCAGCTGCCCCATGCATGCCCCCTATTGGGCATCGAGCCTACAACCCGGGCATGTGCCCTGATCAAGAATCGAACCGTGCCAAGAGACATATGAAAACATGCCAAAGTCACTAGTCATCCGAGAGATGCAAATCAAAACAACAATGAGGTATCATCTCACACCTGTCTGAATGGCTAAAATCAACAAATCAACAAACGACAAGAGCTGGAGAGGATGTGGAGAAAAGGGAACACTCGTGCACTGCTGTTGGGAATGCAGACTGGTGCAGCCACTATGGAAGGCAGTATGGAGTTTCCTCAAAAAGTTAAAAATGGAACTCCCATTTGACCCAGTGATCCCACTTCTAGGAATATATCCCAAGAAACCAGAAACACCAATCAGAAAGGATATGTGCATCCCTATGTTCATAGCAGCATAATTCACCATAGCTAAGATCTGGGAACAGCCTAAGTGCCCATCAGCTGATGAATGGATTAGAAAACTGTGGTACATCTACAGTACAATGGAATACTATGCTGCTGTAAAAAAAGAAGGAATTCTTACCATTTGCAACAGCATGGATGGATCTGGAGAGCATTATGCTAAGTGAAATATGCCAGTCAATGAAAAAAAATACCACATGATCTCACTCATTTATGGATAGAAAAGACCATTATAAACTGATGAACAAAAATAGATACAGAGGCAGAGTAGCATCAAACAGACTGTCAAACTACAGCTGGAAGGCTGGGAAGGGTTGGGGGGCAGAAGGGGGTTGGGTAAGAGATCAACTGAAGGACTTGTATGCTTGCATATAAGCATAAACAATGGACATAAGACACTGGGGGTAGGGGAGGCCGGGGGAATGTCAAGGGGGAGGAGGGGAAAGGAGACATATGTATTACTCTTTGTAATACTTTAAGCAATAAAACAAAATTAAAAAAAAAGAATCGAACTGTGACCTCCTGGTTCATAGGTCAGTGTTCAACCACTGAGCCACACACCAGCCAGGCAATGTGAAGACAGTTTTGGTGTGGAAAAAGGCATTGCTTGAAAAAATTAATCATTTGTTTTATAAAATAGGTTAACTGGGGAAGAGACTAGAAACAGTGAGACCATTTACAGGTTATTGTAATAGCTAAATCATGAAGATACTAAACTTGGAAGGTAAAAACTGAGACTGGAAAGAAAGGGATGAAATATAATGAGTAAAGAATTGACAGGATTAAAAAAATTGCATTTACAAACATTACACATTGAAAAGTCTCTAGACCAGCTGTATTCAATGAATTTTCTGTGCTGTTGGGAAGTGTTCTTTACACTGTATAATATACTAGCCATTTAGCCACATGTGATACATGGCTAGTGAGACTGAGGAATTTAAAAATTTATTTGATGTTAATTATTTTAAATTTAAATAGTTCCATGTGGTTAATGGTTACATTATGAGACAGTGCAGCATCTCTTCCACAATGAATTGCAACATCAGCACCTAGTTGATAATTGGATATTTTGAGCATTGCATTGGCAGCATGGCTCCTAGTCAGTGATTTGAGTTTGGCACTCTTGCTCACTTTGGCAATTAGTGCAAGGATTTGAATATTTTATTACATTTTTTCTCTGACTACTTTATGGAAATGGAAAAGTAAAAATGCTATTACTGGTCTTAATAAACGTGGTTTTCATAAATTAGGTACAATTAAGGCATAAGTGGAAATCATTAAATGTCCTGAAAGTGGTAAAACTTCTGTCTCAACTTAACCTGTGAAGTCAGTTGTGGAGAAAATATAGATAAAGACCATATATAAGAATGAGAATATATTGCAAAGTGTAATTCTGGACTTTAATAATAATTATTTAATAATGATAATAATAATTTTACAATCTCTCTATATAAAAGCCTAAGTGCCTGGCCGACTGGTTAACCAGCCAGTAGCTATGACGTGCACTGACCACCAGGGGGCAGATGCTCAACACAGGAGCTGCTGAGCTGCGGTTATTTGGCAGCGGCGGTCGTGGGTAATGCACCCAGAACCAGAGAGGAGGGAGCCCGATTCTGGGGTGCGTCACCTGAGAATCACCCTCTCGCAATCTGGGACCCCTCAGGGGACGTTGGAGAGTTGGTTTTGGTCCAATCCCTGCAGGCTAGGCAGAGGGACCCCATGGGTGCACAAATCTGTGCCCCGGGCCTCTAGTAATAATAATAATTATTATCACTGCGATCATCATTATTATTTATCAACAACTCTTATAGATATGATGATATGGAACATTATCATACTTTTTTTCACATTCCATTTCTCTTTATAATTTCAACAATGTATTGTATATGAATGCAGGCATTTCTTCTATATGTTGCTTCTCACAGTATTGAAAGTTAATACTATCTTCATTTTGTTAATGAAGAAAATGTGATTTCTTTTTACAGTTACACGTCTAGTATATCACAGAATTAGAATTTGAATAAATCTAGCTGATTCCCAAATTTCCATTTTTGGAAGTAGATAAACATGGGACAAAAAAAATCCTCAAACTATAACATGCAGTTGTCCACGTTTTAACATTTTAATTTTGGTTTTATAGATCAGGTTTATTCTCTCACCAGATTTGTATGGTTAGAGATTTGATTAATTACACAAGCACAATGTATTATCATATTACTACTAGTAAACTAGAGGCCTGATGCACGAAAATTCGTGCAAGAGTAGGCCTTCCTTCCCCTGGCTGCCGGCACCGGCTTCCCTCCAGCACCCGGGACTCGGGCAGCTTCTCTCCAGCTGCCGGCAGGTACCCGGGACCCAGGCGGCTTCCCTCTGGCCACAGGCAGGCACCCAGGACCTTCGTGGCTTTGCTCCAGCCCTGGCTTTGTCCAGAAAGATGTCTGGAATGACATCGGATCTAATTAGCATATTATCCCTTTATTATTATAGATAACATTTAGTGTTTATTAATGAAGTGAAAATTAATTTCTTGATCCAACAAATATAAACATGTAATATAATAGAAAGATATCATCTATAAGAAAGTCTACACTTGACAGTGACAATTACTGTTCCCTACTTTTTTCCTGAGACTAAAATAATCCTGCTCTTTAAGTTCATGAAAGGAAGTACAAGAATGATTGTTCTTTGGTTCTAGTCCCAAGTTGCCACAAAACTGCTTGTAAACCCTTCCCAAACAATAAGCAGGGATCTTGCGTTGGTTACTCATACTTCTGAAAGTCAGCCAATACCTATATTCCCATTTCTAAAGTTCAGCCAATCCCTACACTCCACACTCCCCCCAAACCCAATTCAAGATCAGGATTTTGCTTTGTTCAAGAAACTTGTGCCCTTTTTTTTCTTTGTATGAAAGACTGTGTTTTGCTCTTTCCTAGCCTGCAATAAATTCATCTCTGTTTTAAATATAGTTGAGTGGTGGTCTTTTCCCTCAATATCTTTTTCCTGTTTTATTAGGTGGGTGATACCCATCTACTATCTATATCTAGATATTTCTTTGGGGACTAATGACCAAGAGGTTATCTGAAAACCTGCTAAAAATGTCTGGAGATGCTCCACAGGACATATTGAAAGATGTATGGAGTGACTGATCACAACTAAATCTTACAAAATTATAAATATTACATGTCTGCCCTTCCTCTGTCTCCTCTGTCTCTTAAGGTTCCTCCAGTGCTCACGGAGAATGGGTGAACTTACCTGGTACATAAGATCCAAGAGAATTGTGAGTCTTTTCCTGACCTCAAAAAAGAATGTGTTAAAAATATGATTTCTTTTATTATATAAAATCCACTATTGATTTAACACTCAATTTCAGAGGGTCATATAATTGATCTCTTGTAACTTATGATGCAGAATATTCTTCTGCCATTGTAATTCCTAATGAGGGATTCTGGGATGTCATTCCAGCCCTTTCCCCTACAGCACTGCCGCTGCTGGATGGCAGTACTCAGTCATTAACAGTGGTCTGTTCTCACAGGCTATAGAATTCCTGAGCCTGCAGAACTAGGACTAGCAATCTGACAATATTTGGCACACTATAATACCACAAAATATGCCCAAATCAAAATCACCCGTTAAAATTTGTCTTAAGAGTAAGGGAATAAAATTGCTAATAGGATTCCTATAAGGGACCAGAAAGGGACAAGTGACATATAAGGGTAGAATCCTGGTTGGGGAAACTCCTTCAATCGTGTCTCCCCCTGAAATGGAATCTCAATATATTTCATCATTTGTGAGTAGGTAATGATTACTTCAATAGGAACAAGTTTTATCACATACATAGCAAGAGATAGGTAAAATAAGCTGGATATTCATATGGTGTGCTGAAGTCCTCAGGCATTGACTCACCAGAGCCAATTTTTATATTTTTAGGAATTTTCATAGCTGACTAGTATTGCATTGGTAGCTTGAACTCTGCCATGGTGGGAGTAATTGTACCAGGAACATTGACAAACACTACAAATCAAGGCTCCCTCTCACTGCCCTGTCCCCTGTGTTCTGTCTAGTTATAGTTACCTTTGTCTGAAGATTTTGACACCAATTTATCTCTAGGAGCCACACGGACCTCATAATGGGAAGACGATATTCTTATTTCTTTGTGGAAAAGAGATAACAGTGGACAGGGATGTTTCCTGACTAAATTGAAATGGAGTTATTTACAAATTCTAAAATGAGGTTGATCTAGTTTGCTTTTTCTTTCCTTTTTGTGACTACATGGAGAAACTATAGATTCATTGGTACCAGAGGTAAAGGTCTGTTGTTCATAGTGGCTACACCATTTTACATTCCAATTGACATTGTACAGGGCTTAAATTACTTTAACAGCCTCATCAACATTTGTTGTTATTTATTATTTATTTATGATAACAGTCATTCTAGCAGGTATGAGGTGATATATCATTGTGATTTTGATTTGCATTTCTCTGACAATTAGTGATGTTGAACACCTTTTCATATGCCTGTTGGCCATTTGTATGTCTTCTTTTAATAATATCTGCTTAGGTATTTAGCAGTTTTTAATCAGGTGGTTTTTTTTTTTTTTGGTTATTTACTCTTTATCAGATATATGGTTTGCAAATATTTTTCCCCCCACCTCAATAAATTGTCTTTTCTCCTTTGTTGATTATTTCTTTTTCTCTGCAGAAAGCTTTTTAGCTTGGTGCAGTCCCCCACAATTAAAAATAGAACTACCATATGATTCAGCAAGTCCACTTCTGGGTATATATCCAAAATAATTGGAATTAGTATCTCAAAGAGGTATTTACACTTCTAGCTCTTTGCAGCTTTATGCACAATAGCTCTGATAAGGAAACTATCCAAATTTCCATTGACAGATTAATGGGTAAAAAATGTGGTATATACACACATAATAAAATATTATTCAGTCTTAAAAAAGGAAGGAGACCCTACCATTTGTGACAACATGGATGGACCTGGAAGAAATTATGCTAAGTAAAGTAAGTCAGTCTCAGAAGGACAAATGCTATGTGATTTCACTTATCTGAGGGATCTAATAGTCAAATATATAGAAGCTGAGAGTAGAATGGTGATTGCCAGGGGAATGGAAAATAGGAAATTCATGTTTAATGGATATAAAGTTCACATTATCCAAGATAATAAGTAATAGAAATCTGCTATTCAACATGGTTCTTATAGTTAACTAAAAATTTGCACTTTAAAATTTGTTAAGAGGATATCTCTCATGTTATGTGTTCTCATCACAAAGAACAAACACCCCCCTGCTCCCCAAAAAACCCCCCACTAAAGGGACACAAGGAAAGTTTTGGCAGTCATGGATAGGTTTATTACCTTAATTGTAGTGATAGTATAATGTGTGTAAAAGCATGTCTAAAATACATCAAATATGTTTAGCTTTTTTGTACATCATATATATACATATACATATATATATATATATATATATATAATTAATTTTTCAATCACTAATGCTGTGAAAAAAAAGTTAAAGTCTAATGACTACATCTTGATCATAGAATCTTGGTAACTTACAAAAATGAGATTCTGGGTCTCTGAGCAAATACTACCTCTGGGTCTCTGAGCAAATACTACCTCAAGTAATGGCAAAAAAAAACCCAACACATTTTCAGCGGAGGTGATCTCTTCTTTTGGCAGGCTAATCTCCTAGAAAGGGTTTTCTAGGGCTGTACCAGCATCGTTATCATAAGTAAGCATGTAATGATTGCCTTCTCTGTCCTGTGTGATCTCTGGCAACTTTGGAGCTGGATTTAGTCCAGCTAAACAGCAATGAATGAGAAAAATATGTTCCTTAGTACCCTGTGGAAGTGGGTTTATGACATTGTGGTGGGGCTGGCAGGTATATGGAAGGGATTGGCCACACTTTTGAAGATTCATCTCTACAGAAGCATAGTTGGTTGCTGATGGATGTTAAATGACCATTTGGATGAATGGGGTTATATTTTTAAGGCTCTTTACATTTCCATTTTATTTTTTTTGCTATACTCCAAGAAATTATTTGAAGTTAGATCTAATTTCCCCTTTTAGTTTTTCTTATTAATATATTACATTATTCCCATCTCTGGCTGCACAGTAGAAACACCCAAGTGATTAAAAAAAAAATCCTGATGCCTGACCCTTATCCTAGAATGATTAGAGTTGAGAGCAATTGAGAACCACTGCTTTGGAATATAAATTTTAAAATTATCCAGATTTTATGTTTTCTTTAATAGAAATTTATAATAGTTTCAAGAAAACGTTAATTTTGTTTCATCATTAAGGAATTAATTAATCTCTAAATCAGTGGTTCTCAACCTTCCTAATGCTGTGACCCTTTAATATAGTTCCTCATGTTGTGGTGACCCCCAACCATAATATTATTTTCGTTGCTACTTCATAACTGTAATTTTGCTATTGTTAATGAATCGTAATGTAAATATCTGATATGCAGGATGTATTTTCATTGTTACAAATTGAACATAATTAAAGCATAGTGATTAATAAAAAAAACAATATGTAATTATATATGTGTTTTCCGATGGTTTTAGGCGACCCCTGTGAAAGGGTCGTTCGACCCCCAAAGGGGTCGCGACCCACAGATTGAGAATCGCTGCTCTAAATGATTGTCTAGCTATCACATTTTCTTTTTTTTTTTTTTGTGATTAGTCACTATGCTTTATTATTTTTTTTAATTAAATCTTTATTGTTCAGGTTATTACATTTGTTCCTCTTTCCCCCCCCCCCCCATAACTCCCCTCCTCCCTGTTCCCGCCCCACCCTCCGCCCTCACTCCCCACCCACTGTCCTCATCCATAGGTGCACGATTTTTGTCCAGTCTCTTCCCACATCTCCCACACCCCTTTCCCCCCCAAGAATAGTCAGTCCATTCCCTTTCTATGTCCCTGATTCTATTATAATCAACAGTTCATTCTGTTCATCAGATTATTTATTCACTTGATTCTTAGATTCACTTGTTGATAGATGCATATTTGTTGTTCATAATTTGTATCTTTACCTTTTTCTTCCTCTTCCTCTTCTTAAAGGATACCTTTCAGCATTTCATATAATCCTGGTTTGGTGGTGATGAACTCCTTTAGCTTTTCCTTATCTGTGAAGCTCTTTATCTGACCTTCAATTCTGAATGATGGCTTTGCTGGATAAAGTAATCTTGGTTGTAGGTTCTTGGTATTCATCACTTTGAATATTTCTTGCCACTCCTTTCTGGCCTGCAAAGTTTCTGTTGAGAAATCAGCTGACAGTTGTATGGGTATTCCCTTGTAGGTAACTGAGTTTCTTTCTCTTGCTGTTTTTAAGATTCTCTCTTTATCTTTTGCTCTTGGCATTTTAATTATGATGTGTCTTGGTGTGGTCCTCTTTGGATTCCTTTTGTTTGGGGTTCTCCGCGCTTCTTGGACCTGTAAGTCCATTTCTTTCACCAGGTGGGAGAAGTTTTCTGTCATTATTTCTTCAAATAGGTTTTCAATATCTTGCTCTCTCTCATCTTCTGGCACCCCTATAATTCTGATGTTGGTATGCTTGAAGCTGTCCCAGAGGCTCCTTACACTATCCTCGCATTTTTGGATTCTTTTTTCATTTTGGTTTTCCGGTTGGGTGTTTTTTGCTTCCTCGCATTTCAAATCATTGACTTGATTCTTGCGCTCCTCTGGTCTGCTGTCGGGCGTCTGTATAATATTCGTTATTTCAGTCCGTGTGTGCTTAATTTCTAGTTGGTTCCCCAATATTAGATCGAGGGTCTTATTAGTTTTTGTGTAGATCTCATTAAGTTTATCGGCAGCTTCTAAACAGTTCTTGAGAGACCTTAAAAGTGTGGTTCTGAACTCTATATCTTCCATTGACAATTTTGTCCTGTTTCTTTGTCTCCGCATTTTGTTATGCTTCCTTGGTGCACCCCCTAGTGGTCTTTGTTCGCAGTCTTATAGTTAAATCTTGATTGTTGTAGCTAATTCCAGGGAGGGTTTGACCTCCAGGCCAAGTGGCTAAGTAGCTATCACATTTTCATATAGTTCTCTTACTTTCTTTGTGAGTGCACGAAATATTTTTGATCAGATGACACCTACTAGAGAAGTTGCTCTTTTGTCCAGGACATCAGTTTTATAAGCTGTAAATCTGATAAGCCAGTTGTATGTGCTTTGTTTTCCTTGATATAAAAAATAACCTATTGAGGCATCAGCATATCTGAGGGAAAACATGCTTTTAATATTTAGGTGGTTATTCATTTTGAATAAAAAGCTATCAAACTTGACATGTGTCTTTTTAAAAAAAGAAATGAATCCTTGCCCTAACTAGTTTGGCTCAGTGGATAGAGCGTCAGCCTGCAGACTGAAGGGTCCCAGGTTCCATTCCGGTCAAGGGCATGTACCTTGGTTGCAGGCACTTCCCCAGTAGGGGGTGTGTAGGAGGCAGCTGATCGATGTTGATGTTTCTAACTCTCTATCCCTCTCCCTTCCTCTCTGTGAAAAATCAATAGAATATATTTTTTAAAAAATGAATCCTTGTGAGTAACGAATCTGATTTTGAGAAGAAAGCCAACTAGGCAGGGAGCCTTAAGGAGTTTTCCTCACTGTTATTTATCACAGCAAAGGACCTATGACTCTCATCTGTTGACCTCATAAGAGATACAGCTCTTGGTAAACATGGTTACATTGTTTTTTGGTTTTGTTCTGCTGGCTTATGCAGCAGTTTGTTGATTTAAAAAGATCCTCAAGACATGAAGTCAAATGAATGCCATGTTCTGGTGACTGGTATCTACCAAACTGGAGGCAAATTCACATGAGAAAAGTGCTCGACAAAAATATTTCATCTAAGATATTTTCCAGCTGAGTTGCCTCGCATTCTGTTCCCACCACATTCTCTGAATTGCACGGTGGAAAAGCTGAGACTTTTAACTTATGCTCTGCAAAGTACTGGGAACTTAGGCACAGAAAACCAGGTCATTTTTTTTTTATTGCTGTCGTTCTGCAAGGGTTTAATTCTTTTTTATATTGCTTATGTAAGAGAAGGACAAAGTTAGGAATGATTTACTTTCTTTCAGAACTGTCAACTACCTCAGTCATATTCCCATGCTTGTCGTTATTGAAAAATTATATAGATCAAATGATCATTGCCTTTGTAGCCCTAATTTGTATTATACATGTTGCAAGTATAACAATATAGGACGCCTAATATTGTATGTAAGAAAATGTTTATTAATAGCATATGTGCCAATCAATAGAGACCATCGTATTTTAGTGAGAGCACATTGCCTAAATTTGGGCTGTTATCAAATAGTGATTATTTCATGCCAAGAATGTGTTTGGGTCTCTGTAGTAAACAAAGTTTCTTCCTTAAGTGCTCATTCAAAATTACATATTATTCAGCAGGACCATCCAGGCATAAAGTGAGCATATTACCTGATTCTTCTTTATATTCTGTCTTCCTTTCTAAGTTAGATCACAAACCATTTGGAAAAAATCATGCTTAATCCTATAAATACTTATAGAATAGTAAGTGAAATAGATCCTTACTTATTTATTGGAGAATTTCATTAGGAGATACAAAACCACTTTACTAGAGATTATAGATTATATTGAGGAAATCTGGAGAGTTTGGAAAATAGAAGAGTAGTAGTTCATTCATACAATATTTATTAACCATCAGTTTTATGAAAGGTACCTCTCTCTCTCTGTCTCTCTTTCCTCCTAAGGAACTCAGAATCTAGTTGAGTGAATGATATGGATACCAGTAACTATAAGTAAGATAGACAGTGAAAAGTGTCAGACTAAGATTTATATTTACTCTTGGTTCTACTCTTAGCTAGTTATGTGACCATAGGCAGAACATGTAGCCTTTCTGGAATTTAGTTTCCACATTTATAAAATGAGAGTATGAACTACTTTGTGTACAAGATCCTTTCTAGCCCTTAAATAAACATTAGGAAAAGGGGGCATAGTTATATTTGTACATTTTAATCCACTGAAAACATAGTCATTCTTTAGTAAGACATTTTCATTAAAAAACTGATAAAAATTGAGTGCATCAATAATTGTTAGAGGAGGCTGACATGTGAATCAGCTTATATGACTAATCAAGAGAAAATTTCTGCCTGGGTACTCTTCATTTTCTCTCCTGAAATGACCTTTCCCTGTACTTTCTCCTGGCTATTTCCTCATCTCTCAGGTCTCTCTACAAACAGATCACCTCTTCTGAGAAGCCTTGCATGACTAACCTATTCACAAAAATCTCCCCACCCACATCTCTATCCCACAGCTTGCTTATTTTTTCTCATAACTCTTATTACTACCTACCATTGCAGCATATGTATTGGCTTATATTGTTACTTATCTGCTTCTCCCACTAGGATATGAGCTCTATTATGAGATAAATTTGTTTATGTAATTTCATTGGTGTTACACTAGCATCTAGGATAGTGTCTGGTACATTGAAGGCAATTTATCAATACTTATTGACAAAAAGTAAGCTTTCTTATAATGACACCAATTGTGAACAATAGCCTTTTGTCTTTTTCTATAATATCTATTTGCTCTTAGAAGTATTGCAGTAATTTTTACTAGCCTTTGTAGATGAGATCTTTCCCTCCCTCCCTCCCTCCCTCCCTCCCTCCCTCCCTCCCTCCCTCCCTCTCTCCCTCCCACCCTTCCTTCCTTCCTTCCTTCCTTCCTTCCTTCCTTCCTTCCTTCCTTCCTTCCTTCCTTCCTTCCTTCCTTCTCTTTCTTTTGAAATGTGGAAAGAAACTTCAAGTTAAATAGTAAAGAATGTCAAGCCTTTAGTCACTTTTTGCCTAAATATCAAACTAGAAACCTCATGAGGTTTCTGTTATTTCCAAGCTTCATCAAAACAGATGTAAGAAACAATTCTTGCAAATTGTTTTTCATCCTAATTTTTAGGAAAACCTGAATGTACATGGAGACTAAATATGCATATTTATTTTTAATATTAAAATTAGCTTTTTGAATTTTGTAGATTATCTGTGTCTGCTCAGGTCAGAACAACAGATTGCACTTTTATTTTTGATTAATTCAAAATAGTGTCAGTGTAGTGAAAGCGAACAGTAGCTAAATTTGGTTCCCATCATGAATCATTAGAATACTTAGACAGTCACATTGTCACCTGCTACAAAGTCGATGGGCACAGTTGCATAGGATGAGTTAACTCTGTAAGGACAATCTCCTTGGGAATTCTGTAGGTAAAAAAGTGGTTTGTCTTGTTTGGAGGGGGGTGGGAGTGGGGAATGAAGCTAAATTGCTTACATAAAACTTCTCTTCCTTCTAAACAAAGTCTATAGAATTCCAAACAAAATAAAGGAAGTTTGTTGACTGCTTATGTGAATATAAATTATAAATTTATAGCAAAAGCTTAAATTATTTGAATGAAGCAAGACAAAAGGAAAGCAATCATAGTGATTTCATAAAGCCTGTGTTTCCAATATAACTGACATTGATTTATAGTTTATATTTTTTATTACATTCAATCATAATTATGAATTCTTGCTTTTTGGAATCAATAGGATACCACATTTACTTCCAACTACATAGATATAGTTATAGATATAAATTTGGGTGTTTGAAGTTTGATTTCATGAATTAATACAATCATAAAAGAAAATACCTTAAGTAGATTGAAATATCAGTTTTAATTTTTGGATATAGGCTATTCTAATCTCTGATATACTACATATGTATTTTTGGTCCCTGTTCAAGAAAGAAGCCATGGACAAAAGCACTT
Source organism: Myotis daubentonii (assembly GCF_963259705.1). NCBI lineage: Eukaryota > Metazoa > Chordata > Mammalia > Chiroptera > Vespertilionidae > Myotis > Myotis daubentonii. The sequence goes on from NC_081843.1 coordinate 66,214,268, forward strand.
TGTGTAATGTGGTGCTATTTGCTGCTTGACCCACTATAATTTTAATGTGACTTCTGGCAATAGAAGGCTTTAATGAACTATGTTCATGCTACAACTGTCTGCTGTGAACAGGAGAGAAAATGGAAGGCTCCAGTTTCAAATAATACGGGCTCCTTAATCATCACAAGCACAAAAGTCAATCAAAATATAATACTTGCTCACCATCAGTATTAAGTTTGGATCTCTATCCTTTCTGAAGCTGAACAAATTGGATATAAATTTAGATAGTTAGGTTTATACAACCAAAGCAATCATGTTTGTGCTGAGTAGTGATTGCATATGTAGCTCTGTTCATTTTAAAACTGACTCATGGCTGAATTATGAATAGAACATTGGCCTAGAATTCACAAAAGGAACATTTTGGACCATTGCCTTATCATTGAAGCAAAGGCAGATTTTATTAGGCTTTTCTCCCTTCCTTCCTTCCTTCCTTCCTTCCTTCCTTCCTTCCTTCCTTCCTTCCTTCCTTCCTTCCTTCCTTCTTTCCTTTCTTTTTTGTAGGCATGATAGGACAATAATATTATAAACCACTTATTTTACTAGTTAACAACATTGAGAATTTGTACTGGAGGTGACTGAGACCAGCACAGCTAGACTTTTCTGGGTATAGACTGAGTGTTGGTTACCATCTGGCATGGCTACAGGTTCCTACATCTGGGCTAGATTAATAAATATCTCTTCTCAAGACAATTTGGTAGCTGCTGCTATACCCACCTTCTCGAGTTCCAAAACATTATACTTTTCAAAAGTAAAATGCACAGTAGTAATTTGATACAAATCCAAATTATGCAAGTTCATGCTTGGGGTCTATAAAAATATATCTGGTTTATTGAAGAGTTTCAACCAAATGGATTATTAACATTTTAATATCTGCCTCCAAGCATACTGTTAAGAATCTTTGTCTGGGTTGTAGAGCCCATAGATACATCCTAGGCAAAATGCTTATCTTTCTGGGCTGAATCAATTTAGTTCATTTAAATCCTTTAATTCATTGTCTGATTTAAATTGTATCACATCCCTCCTTCCAAAGGAGGATGGGCCAGAAGTAAGGAAAAGTGTGAGGTCTGTTCTTTCATTCTTCTCATTCTAGCATGTTGGAAGGAGGTAGGTCTAGCATACTGGACCTACCTCCTCTGGCATTGTGGGAGGCAGAGAGAAAGGATGAGGGGAAAGGGAAAGTGTCTCAAACCGGTTTTCACTTAGTTATCACTGCTTCTCTGGTTTTCATTTTACTGGTCCCGCTACCAGGCATCTGAAGGCTATCTCCTCTGAGGGCATGTGTGTGACTTCTTCCAAGAGCCCGGGGCCAGAGGGGTTGCCTTACTCTGTCTTCCCTGCTATGTGGGTTGAGGTTGGAATGGTGGTCTTCCTCTTGGGTGGAATTCAAGTTAGATAGCTCAGGCCCAGCCATACTCCGCAGTGTTCACTTGAATCACGGAAAACTGATGTGAACCTGCCAGTTGTTTTCACCCAACTATCCATTTCCCCAGTTCTCTTTTTCCCCCCTCTTGAAATAGGCACTGAGGCAGATGAGCAAGTCCGCTGCCTCGGAAACTATCATGTTGAAGAGTGATATACTCATCTTCTTCTCCATATAGCCTCCTCTGAACTTCACAAGTGATTCTCTTAGATTCCTCCTCATTTGTTTGGTAGGGGGGTGCAGGCACCCTTTTCCCCTCCCATGAGGAGGCAAGATAATTTTTTCTCACCAAATGAATTGTGCAACTCTGACTCCTTTTTCCCTGGCCATGGCTAATGCAGAGGAGAGAGACAGTGGTACGATGGCAGTAGTTAATTGGGTAGAGTCCTCTCAGTTGACTCATAGTAAGCTTTGGGGAAGGTCTTTGTCTCCAGTTTTTGGTAAATCTTTTTGAAATTTGGAGGTATTTCCTTAGCCTTGAGCCCTAGTTGCTCATTTTGGGATTAGTAGAAAAATCTAACATCTGTTTCAAAATATCAATCAAGTCTCACTTTATATTCAAAATTTGAAGCAATGACTCTTCCTAAAAAAAAAAACAAAACAAAAAAACAAAAACAAAAAACAAAAAAACTAACAATGCTACATTTAGACCCGGTGGGTCAGGTAGACCAAGTATTGAATATGAATTTTCCTTATTTCTTCCTGTAACATTTAGGCTTCAAATAGTAATACTCCTATCCTTTGTAATATGTGAATTATATAAGTGTTGAAGTATGCAAAATGTTCACTCATCCTGTATGTAAAATGTGACCAATGTATACCTCTGAAGCATCATAAAAATTAGGGTATAAGAGAAATAAGTTATCTGCAATATTTTATATAACTATATTTCAATGAAATAAGCACTTCAAATAGAGTAATTCCTAATTTGTGTGGCCCTAATGAGTCTCTGGCTCTAGCTTCAAAATTAATACTATAACTGGTATGAATGGCAATTATTATCCACATACTGTTTAAAATATTAATTTAGCAGAAAATTTATTAGTTATTCTTGCTTACATTTAGTCTTTGTCCACATCATTTTAGGGCTTGACATGAAAACAGATAAGCAATTTGACAAAGAAAATTTGATGTACTTGCATGAGATTTATAAGGCAAATTTATATCAGGATTATTTATTACCCACGAGTAGAATGCTTAAAGAAAGTGGTGAATATTGGTATGCCAAGAGGCTAGGAAGCTCGTTCAAGGTGAAGGCAAATTAGTGATGCAATGCCAGTGATAGAAGGCAGAGGTTAGGAGATAGCCATGCACTGTAATCTGGGTTTGGGTCAGGTGGGAAGGGAACAGAACTCACATAAATTTTGAGAGCTGTCAGGGAACTTTGTGAAGAGTATATGAGTGGCTGTGAGGTAGAAAACATGAGATGTCTTCACTGATAAAAGAGGTTTTAGTGGGCACTGTGATAAATTAATGCATCACATTAAATATATGTGGGGTAGAATATATATACATACATATATCTGCATATATACATAGATGTTTCTATATTTTATATTCTTGATCATACTATGATTACATAAAAGGATGAAATAACAAATGTATATGCTTCAAAACGAGTATAGATTGTATTTTCTTGCTCTATCAGTGTGCGAGTATGGTTCCTTAACAATCTATATGTGAGAGAGAGCCGACTCAGAGTCTCACTTATTTCCGTTTACCAGGCCCTTACCTGTTCCTGCTTCTCAGCAGTTTTCCTTCCTTCCTCTTAACTCTCTGTGAGGCTAAAATGGAGTTGATTTGGTGGTCAGTACAGTGTCAGCAGATACCTCATCATAATTTCCCCTCTGTTGTAAGAAGGCTATTCTGGTTACAACTGCACTTTCCCTCAGCTCATAATATTCCGGACCACAGAGATGCCTAGAAACTCTTGTCCCTTTACACAATCATCTCTGACTTTTTTGCCACTTGAACCCCTGAGACTAGCTCAGAGGCATGTGGCATCTCTGGATGGTGAGTGGGGGAGATGGTTGGGTAGAACTGGGGCTTCAGTTGTCTCACACCTGGCTGTAGGGCCAACCTAAAGGAAGGTGTTCAGGAGTCCAGTCAGTATCCAAGGGACTGTGCCCACTGGGCCTGCTCTGGTTGACATGAATGTCTCAAAGGGCGCACAGTGATATTTATCACGTAGTGGGGTTGCTCTGCTTCCCAGGAGGCCTGACCAGGTGAAAGCAGCAGTCTGGTCAGTACTGAGGAGAGGAAACCGATGAGAGATACACTGCAGTCAGGGTCCTAATCCGGCAGGACTGAAATGGCCCCAGGAAACCAAGGATGGCCCTATTTGTGAGAGAGGAAGGGGAAATATGGTCAATGCCGGGGTACTCTAGTTCTAAGGGAATACGAATGTTAGGGGCCTCCTGGTTGAGGAAATGACACCCAAAACGCCACCAGGCTTTGTCAAACTGGACATTGGACCTGTGGGGGTCGAAGGTCACCAGTACGTTGCTGGCGAGGCTAGGGAAGGCAGGGACCAACTTTGCCCTTTGTTTTAGTTCACATTCAGGCCAGAGGCATCTTTAGAGGGTGTGGGCGAGTTGTGTGTGTCTTCTCATTCTTTATGTCTAACTGAAAGGCAAAGTTTTGAAGGTTTGTATGTGGGTTTTCTAACAACACAGTGTTTCCAAAAAGGAGGTTGGGATATGTGGGGCGGGTTTATGGCACAGAATCTAGCAAAGATAGACTCCTTTAAGACTGGGGACTTCGTGTCTTTAAACAAAAGTGGGAGTGAATTCAGAAGCATCCATTGGTGGTTTCTTTTTTCTTTTTAAAGGATGGCTTATTCTTGCCTGAAAAATTTTAAAAAGTTCCTGAGGTTAGATTTCTGTCTTTTATTTATAGTTGCTATCTAGACTTTTACTTTAAAATGTTCTGGCTCTGAGCTTGGAAGGAGGAGGATTTGCAATAAAAAATGTAGAGAAGTGAAAGCTATAAAGAAACTCATGACAAAGGCATAAGCATTTGCATTTATGTTCCTGACTCATAAAGTAATGAAACCCATTATGATATTTCCCCAAATGAAAGTGAAGTCAAAGCTTCTCTAATCAGGTCTGTCCTTTACTCCATCCTCCAAATAGTTCATATGGAACTTTTGGCTTTCCCTAAAAAAGAGATGGGAGTATCTATTTGGATCAATTAATTGTACTGGGAGGAAACATTAGTTAATGCTCTCTACAGTGGGTGAAAATTGGAGGTTGCTGTAAGGACAAATGCACAGGAGTGGCATGCCAGGACGGCTTGCAGAGAAACTCATACGCTTGGGCTCAGTGTTTGGCCTCAGGCCAAAGGCTGCAACTAACAGGAAAGTGTCAGCATCTCAATATAATTGCATGTCCCGGAGCCTATTATTGCACTAATAAAAATGCTTTTCAATAAATCTGAGAAAGGAAGAGGGAGAAAAAACCAGGAAGAAAGGAATTGCCTGAAATATTTTATTATATTTAATAAAATTCTCATTAATGGAAAGAGTAGCTTTTTGCTAAATAAATGTGCTTTAATTTTATTTTCTGATTAATTTGATTTGGGAGAAAATGCAAGAAATACACTTTTTTTTTCAGTGTACTTTCTAAAAAGAGCAGAGTAAAAGGCAAATAGGCATCACTGTAGGCAAATGTTCTCTCAAGGAGAGGGAAGAGGCAGCAGGACCAAGGCACAGAAAGCCTAACTAGTAATTCTGTCACTGATGTACTGAGTGACCTTGGGCAAATGATTTAACCTCTCCATCCCCATACATAAAATGGTAATGTTTCATGCTTACAAAAATCTTTGAAATAATAAGAATGTCAAAGGTATTTGACATATGTGCTGGTATTTATAATGGGTGCAATAGAGAGCATATATGCCCACTAACAATGATCTTAATCACACACAGCAGCATATCTGAGATCCTTTCCTCTTTTGGCATATTCTATATGAATAATTAATATTTGAAATACTCATGAAAAACCCACCTGGGTATCCTTCTAGAAATAAGCCTAATAATGCTAGTATATGAATGTAATATATAAAGATTTTTCTTCTGTGCTTTCTATAAAACAAAGAAACACAAATAAGAGGAATAATGATACCTAAATTTTGTTTCTCACTCATTATGGACAAAGTCCACAATAATAAAGAAAAGGAAATTCTTTTAAGTCTCTACCATGATGAATACACCAGCTTGCCCTCAGATATTTATATACATTACCTTTTCTCTTAGTGTTTAACAAGATTTCTGACACATAAAAGGTGGTCAAAAAGTATTTGTTGTGGAAATAAATGCTTCTTGCTTTATTTCATGATTCTAAAAATAACTGTATGAAATAAACATTATCTCCATTTTATAGAACAGAGTAAGGTTAAAAAAAATGTAAATGTTTGATTAAGAGGACACAATTAGCAGATGGCAGACTCAGAATTTGAATACTGGTTTGTTCGATTCCAAAACGAATGTTTTTAATAATAGGACTTTGGCAGTATTTTTATTACAAGTTTACCAATTATTATGATGGATTCATTGAGTGAGAAAGAAGTTGACATAATGAGATCACCTACTCACTCTGGGCCCAAAGGATGTGGTTAGCACCTTGCATGCAAGAAAGTGTGAGAGAGGGAGGTGCTGAACACCTCTCCCTCGGGGGAAGCTCATTGGTTGAAGTGGCCTGTGTGGGATCTTGTGGATCAAACTGAGTCACAAGAGCATTTCTCACACACAGACGTGGACATGAGGAGCCGATGAGTGGACAATTAAGTCATGAAATCAAGAAAGGCTCAGGTACTATTGTGAGCTGGCAAATGGGGGTAAAGGGAAAGAGCAGCAGGTGAGTGGCAGGTGGTTGGGGCAGATCCTGGAAGGAAACTGCTGCTCCTGGCTGAGTTTTCTGTCTTGACTACTTTGGTAAATTCTAGGAGGAAAGAACACATATTATCCGTTATTGGTAGAATACTGTTTTTGCTCTGTTGTGCTGCTTGTCACTTATTGCCTCTCTGGTCCCAATCTACCCTTGTTTTTCCTGCTTTGTCCTATTGGTGTTGGAACCTGTGAACATTTCTCTTAGCCAGCTGGCACAGTGTTAAGCTTTGTTGGTAGAAAGAGCTGGAAGGACACAGCAGGGGGAAGGAGTTGCTCTTGTCTTCTCAGAGTATTTGTTTCTTCTTCTCCCTGTCAAGATCACTATCCTGCTAGTGTTACTAACACCCCAGGGGCTGGTTTCCCAGTGAGTTTCAACAACACTGGGAAGGATGGCATCCTGGCCAGTTTTGCCAGCAGCTTCCTGGAGGGTCTCATCAGAACCCACAGGGCAGCTTCCCAGAGAATCTTTCTTGAGTCCCAGAGGATGACTTTTTTTTTTGCACCCCAAAAGGCAGTTTCCTGCTGGCCAGCCCTGGCCAATGGCAGTCTAGCTAATTTCTCATTCATCTGAGGACCGCAGCCACACACTCCCTAGTGAGGTTTGATTCAGCCTTGGGGAGAGCCCTCTTGCAAATTTATTCCTTATTTGAATACTTTGTCTTAGCTCTAGAAGTAGCAACTGCTTCCTTTATCTGTTCTCATGTTCTTTACTATTCTCTTACGCCTTTGCAATTAATCCTGTTACAAGTTAATAATTCTTTATATTACATTTTCTCTGTTCAAATTTCTGGTGAGGTTTCTGTTTCTCAACTGGACCTTAATGAATACACCTGCTTTCCCTCAAAAGCAGGGCCTGGGGCAGAGACCTCTGTGAGGAGTTATTTGTGAGTATAATCTTAGGGAGCTGAAGACAAGGAGAGGGGGAGTGACATAGGAAGAAGGAAGAGCCATTTCACCAGCATGTTAATCAAGTTGGTCATGCCAATGGGCAACTGGTTTTTCAGTCCCCTGGGACCTCCTGAGAAACCATGTGAAATAAACCTCAGAACCAATGAGGGGAAGAGTGGAGATATAGCATTTATCCACTGGCTCCTCGTTCCCATTGTTCAGAGTGAAGGCCTGTCAGATTGCATCATATTGAAGGTGGTTGAAGCTTGCCTAGAACTGGTTGCTGCAGCAGTGGTTGGAATAAAGAGTTGAAGCCAACAGAATGTGTAAACTGGAGCATCAAAGGTGTGTGGTGTAATGACCAAAATAAAATAAAAAAAGGATATTTAAAAATCTTTTCTCCAATGTCTTATAAAATTTTAGCTAAAAATTCAGGCTAAGAAAATTAAGTTAGTAATTAAAAAATGTATAAGCTGCAACTTGGTTTCTTCATTTAAGGTGTCTATATCTAGTAGGGTGAGGCTGGGTGGTAGATCAGCCCTGTATAAAATAAGCACTGAGCAGGACAATGTGCAGTTGATATTAAATTATGACACATTACTATAGGAATTTACTAGGGGACATTGCATATACTGGGGCAAGAGGCCCACTAGTCTAAGAAATAGCATTATCTCCCCTGAAGCCAAGAAGAGGTCATATATATCGATGGCAAGAAAGGGGAGACATTGTTAGAAAGTCAGGAAATATCAAGAGACAGATCAAGTTGTTAACGATTTAGTAAGCAACTTGAAGCAAATACTAGAAACTGAGTATAATAGGATTTTTATATTCCTGGGGCTATGGATGTGATTAGAGAAAAGTGACTACAGGTGAATTCTGATATGAATAGGGAAAGTTATAGAGAAGGGGTCCTCAAACTTTTTAAACTGGGGGGGCCAGTTCACTGTCCTTCAGACCGTTGGAGGGCCGGACTATAGTTAAAAAAAAAAAACTATGAACAAATTCCTATGCACACTGCACATATCTTATTTTGAAGTAAAAAAACAAAACGGGAAAAAATACAATATTTGTATTTGCATGTGGCCCGCGGGCCATAGTTTGAGGACCCCTGATCTAGAGGAACAGTGATTCCCTATATTCTATTGCCCTCTCCAACAGACATCTCCTTGTCTCCTCCTAGTAATTTTCTACCTTCTATTTCAACTCAATAAGAGAGGGAAAAGTCAATGTCTTATTTCTTCTTCTTTCAGGACACTTCCTGACCATATGCCGTAATTTTCTCTCATCCTTATCATCTAAGGCCCATGCCATTTTTTTCCCCCACAACTGGTTTCAACTTATCATTTTCTAATCTGTGAGCACAAATCACAAGGCTTGAAAGTTATTTTGAAAATATATATACTTGACTGCCAGAACCAAGATGGCGGCATAGGTTAACGCCGGAGTTTGCTGCTTTGAACAACTACTTCAAAAGTGAAACCAAAAAACGGAAGGGACATCACCCAGAACCACAGGAACGCTGGCTGAGTGGAAGTCCTACAACTAGGAGGAAAGAGAAACGCATACGGACACTCAGAGGAGGCGCAGTGCTGAAGTCAAATTCTGAGGTGCGGAGTCGAGGAGCAGGCTGGCGGCGGAGGGCGTGGTTGTTGTTTTCAATCGGGAGGGAGTCGCAGACTCTGAGCACCAGATCCGGGCGAGTCTTTAGGGACCCAGACTCAAACGGGAGAAGCGGGACTGTCTGGCTTCGGTCAGAGCGAGTGCAGCTTTCTCTCCAAGCTCTGCAGCGGGTGCTGGGACTCAGAGAGGCAGAGCCCCTGGGGACAGGACTGAGAGCCGCCATAACTGCTCTCTCCGGCCCACCCTGTTGATCCTGTGCGACCCGCCCCGCCCAAGCCCTGCACAGAGGCATTTGCCGGATAGCCTCAGGCAAAGGCTAGATTAGCACCTCCCTAGAGGACAGAAGTTCTCTCACTGCTGACACAGCTGATTCTCATAGCCACTTGGCCTGGAGGTCAAACCCTCCCTGGAATTAGCTACAACAATCAAGATTTATCTATAAGACTGCGAACAAAGACCACTAGGGGGTGCACCAAGGAAGCATAACAAAATGCGGAGACAAAGAAACAGGACAAAATTGTCAATGGAAGAAATAGAGTTCAGAACCACACTTTTAAGGTCTCTCAAGAACTGTTTAGAAGCTGCCGATAAACTTAATGAGATCTACACGAAAACTAATAAGACCCTCGATCTTATATTGGGTAACCAACTAGAAATTAGGCACACACAGACTGAAATAACGAATATTATACAGACGCCTGACAGCAGACCAGAGGAGCGCAAGAATCAAGTCAATGATTTGAAATGCGAGGAAGCAAAAAACATCCAACCGGAAAAGCAAATTGAAAAAAGAATCCAAAAATGCGAGGATAGTGTAAGGAGCCTCTGGGACAGCTTCAAGCGTACCAACATCAGAATTATAGGGGTGCCAGAAGATGAGAGAGAGCAAGATATTGAAAACCTATTTGAAGAAATAATGACAGAAAACTTCCCCCACCTGGTGAAAGAAATGGACTTACAGGTCCAAGAAGCGCGGAGAACCCCAAACAAAAGGAATCCAAAGAGGACCACACCAAGACACATCATAATTAAAATGCCAAGAGCAAAAGATAAAGAGAGAATCTTAAAAACAGCAAGAGAAAGAAACTCAGTTACCTACAAGGGAATACCCATACGACTGTCAGCTGATTTCTCAACAGAAACTTTGCAGGCCAGAAGGGAGTGGCAAGAAATATTCAAAGTGATGAATACCAAGAACCTACAACCAAGATTACTTTATCCAGCAAAGCTATCATTCAGAATTGAAGGTCAGATAAAGAGCTTCACAGATAAGGAAAAGCTAAAGGAGTTCATCACCACCAAACCAGGATTATATGAAATGCTGAAAGGTATCCTTTAAGAAGAGGAAGAGGAAGAAAAAGGTAAAGATACAAATTATGAACAACAAATATGCATCTATCAACAAGTGAATCTAAGAATCAAGTGAATAAATAATCTGATGAACAGAATGAACTGTTGATTATAATAGAATCAGGGACATAGAAAGGGAATGGACTGACTATTCTTGGGGGGGAAAGGGGTGTGGGAGATGTGGGAAGAGACTGGACAAAAATCGCACACCTATGGATGAGGACAGTGGGTGGGGAGTGAGGGCGGAGGGTGGGGCGGGAACTGGGAGGAGGGGAGTTATGGGGGGGAAAAAAAGAGGAACAAATGTAATAATCTGAACAATAAAGATTTAATTTAAAAAAATAAATAAATAAATAAATAAACTAAAAAAAAAAAAAGTTCTCTACTAATTCTCATAAGTCTGAAGATGATGCTTGTTTAACACTACTGTTTGGATATTAGCAGGCTACTTTCTGTTTTAGATTAGAATTGCGAATAAATTATTAATCTTAAAAAAAAAAGAAAAAAAAAGAAAATATATATACTTTTATAAAATATTTTGTTTGTTAGTTTATATTGTTCATTAGATTCCACATATAAGTGAAATCACATGGTAGTTGTCTTTCTATGACTTATTTCACTTAGCATCATACTCTTCAGATCCCCCTGCTATTCAAGTTTGATTTAGATGTCTTCAAAAATATTTTTCAATTTTTATTTTAGAGAAATATTTTTAAAAGATTTAGCATTTTGAATAACAATATGTTGGGAATTTATGTGACTCATGGGGAAAGGATATATAATTTTCTGTGAAATGGTTAATTTTTCCAGATAATGTAAAGGTTAAGGGTGGAAGGAAATTGGAAATAAATGTTGGAGATGGCAGTAAGAAATAACACTGATTGAGTTGTCAGGCTTCATGTGAATGCTTTCATTTGATCTGCTTCAAATGCTACCAGAAGTACGTTATCTTAGATGTATGGCTGAAGGAATTAAGTGCAGAGGGACTTGAGGAACATGCTCCAGGTCATACAGATTAGCCTTCCAGGACTCCTATGTCCACAATCATTTCTTCCTTCCCTGTAATCCTGTTGCACATTTAATCTGTAGTATGTGTGTTTTTTGGCCTTTCTGATATCCAGTGCTATACTGTCAAAAATGTTTTTAAGCTCTTCAGTTAGATTAAAGACAAGGAATATTTATTTACTATTAGTAGTGCCTAGGGATGCTAAAAGGATGAGTTCTATGGTGCAGGGAGCAGAGGATAGATTTGGTGGATTGATGCCATTTCTGTTGCTTACCAGCTGGTGACTATAGGAAAGTCATTTAAACTTTATGTGCATCAGTTTTATTATTTTATAAAACAGGCATAATACAACTTATCTACCAGGGTTTTTAGGAAGATTAAGCTAGATGCTATAGCAATTCCCCAAGTTATATTCTATGGAATACCAATTCCAAAAGGTACTCTGCAAGAAAACTCCTTGCATAATCACTTTGTGAAATGTAACGCACTGCATACATCTTTTAATGAGTCACTAATGCAAATTACCACATTCAGGAATCTGAAAAGTTCAGCAAGAAAGAAGGCTGTTAATCTTTTTTAACCAAGTATTTCTCATACATACCTGACTAACCATTCTTTCACTTAACATATAGGTAGAAGATGCATTGGAAAAACATACATAGAATTTTGTGCCTGTGTTATGGTATTCAGATTTTAGGATTTGATCATTAGATGGAAAAGAGTATATGGCTACTAGGATCAGATGGGAATATATCCAAAAATGTTAACTTAAAAAGAAAGCAAAGTGCAGAAGATGCTCCCATTGGTGTTAATAAAAGGATATAATTGCTATATTGTATTGAAAAATTTTGAGAAGGATGCAATGAACTATTAGTAATAGTTTCCTCTGTGATGGTGTCTATTGTGGAAGGGAACCATATATGTAGGTATAGTCACCCTTTTGTACCGTTTCAGTATTTTACTATAAGCAAGCATTTCTTGGCTAAAAACAAAGTTAAATGTGACAAAGAGGACATATTAAAAGGTACCTTAATTTCTGGTTATTTTAATAGATTAAAACTTTAAGAAAGCTTTCATAGTATTAAATCATTTGTTAATCACTGTTTTCATGAAAAGGAATTTTATGATTCACAGACCAGTTTCTACTTTTGTTAAGGAAGCTTGCCAGTTTGTTAATGTAAATATATAACATTTTTTTTTTACCTTGTTATGTGAAAGCTTCAACAAAGATGCTAACCTCCTAATTTGGAAGCCATCTTCTAGATCCCCTACACTAGAGAAACCAATACTAGAGATCCTTAGTAATATTGATCTGTAGAATTAAGTTTCCATTTGATTCTTTAATCCAGATTCAACTTACTCTAATGTTGTCTTTGAGAATTTCAGAATAATTTGTGAAATATTATTGGTAGTTATGAGATTTCATATTTCCTGGCTTAAGAATTTGAAACTTCTTTGAGGCCAATAGATTCATTTAGAAAGGTCACACTGTGTGACATATTAGGGTTTCAAATCCGAAAGGTACAAAGTGTTATAAGTACATCCTATTAAACAGTTTCTTACAGGCAGAAGAAGTGGATTTGAATGTGTGGTGATCGATAATGTAAACAGGAAAGAAACAAAAAGCTTTGTTCCTATTCACAACACAGGGAAGGTAATTTGCAGTGTATTTCCAGTATATGAGGTACTTAAAGCACATTTGGCAACACTTAGCAGTAAGTGGCAAATCATTGTTCTGTCTCTCAGTACCCTGAACACCCTCCTCCATCCGGTATTGGGGCATTAGAACAGTTCTGCGGCTATATCTGTTCTGTAGGTCTTGCCAGTCTTTTGATTTTTGAATTTTGTCTTAAATCAACTAGTGCGTTATTTAAAAGTTGTTCCTTAGGCGTAAATGGAAGCTACTGGTTTCATTCCTAATAGGGGAAAAAGAAATAGAGATAGCCTCTTGTTTTACCAGCATCCATTCTTCCTTCCCCTGCCCCCACCACCACCCCTCTCCAATCCACTCTCCATTACTGATTTCCCAATGGGCCCCACCCTCTGATCTCTAGCTAGAAAATTCACCATTTCTTAGTGGAGTGGAATTTCCTGTTTGATATCTATCTAAAAATAAAGTCAGAGGGAAAGAAAGGAGAGGAAGTTAGAAAGGTCAAAAGGAATGCTCTGGGGGACATTTCTTGATCTCAGAAGTGGCAGATTAGCATTTCTTTCTTTCTTTCTTTCTTTCTTTCTTTCTTTCTTTCTTTCTTTCTTTCTTTCTTTCTTTCTTTCTTTCTTTCTTTCTTTCTTTCTGTTGACACTGTTACATATGTCTCTCATTTCCCCCATCTTTGCCCACCTTCATGCAACCCCTCCTTCCCTCTGGCCTTCACCACACTGTTGTTTGTGTCTATGAACTGTGCATATACTAGTATGTTTTTTGGTTAATCTCTTCACCTTCTGTCATCCAGGCTCCACCTCCCCATTCCCAAATGACAGCTGTCATTCATTTCCATATATCCATGCCTCTGGTTTTATTTTGTTCATCAGCTTATTTTGTTCATTAGATTCCACATATAAGTGAGATCATGTAGTATTTGTCTTTCTCTGACTGGCTTATTTTGCTCAGCATAATAATCTCTGCTATTGCAAAATGTAAGAATTACTACTTTTTTACAGCTGCATAGTATTCCATTGTGTAAATATACCATAGTCTTTTTTTTTTTTTTAAATGCACATTTAAACCAATAAAGGAGAAAGCAGAATATGAATCTCTTCAGGTACTTCCTTCTTGTTCCTTTCCCTGGTGCCCACAATTTGAGAACTGGTAGGCAACAAAGAATGTTTTCACTAACACTGAACCATCACTACTCAAGAACAATGTATTAAGAGATTAGTGAGTCTATTAGTGATCAGTTAGAGAGAGTTTATAGTGTTGATCTTTATTCCTCACAGTGGTAAACATTTGTTGAACAATTATACATCTGTACCAACATTAGGATGAATCTTTTTTTAAAAAATATATTTTATTGATTTTTTACAGAGAGGAAGGGAGAGGGATAGAGAGTTAGAAACATCGATGAGAGATAAACATCAATCAGCTGCCTCCTGCACACCCCCTACTGGGGATGTGCCCGCAACCAAGGTACGTGCCCTTGACTGGAATCAAGCCTGGGACTCTTCAGTCCACAGGCGAAGCTCTAGCCACTGAGCCAAACTGGTCAGGGCAGATGAATCTTAATTGGTATTTAAACATTTTAGAATATTGTTAAGGTGAGATATGATAAAGATAACCTTAATTTGTTTTACGATGTGTTAAGTACTATTTGAGGTGATTTACATACCTCATAGGTTATTTAACCTTCATGTCATCCTAATGAGGTAGGAACTATGAATATTATTTCCAACTTAAGTAAGGAAAGTGAGGCATAGAAAGGTTCAATAACTTGCCCACAGTCTCACAACTGGTGAGTGATCAGTATTGGGCCCCAGGCAGCCTTGTTCTATAACTAATGCTCTAGATTGTGTTATATAATGCAACACAATCTCTTGATGAATATATAGATGTAAGGGAATATGATTTTACATGATATATGCATATTTTACTTTCTCATTTATGTATTGTATCATAGAATACTAGAGAAGGAAGAATTTAGCAGGAGAGTGATATTGAGAAATAATATTAATTGAGTAGCTGCTAGGTGCCAGGCTGTTTGCATGTGTGGAGGGGTAGAGAAAGCATCTAGATGTTTCCATTGGTAAAAGGGGTCAGCAAATTTTTGCTGTAAAGGGCTAGATAGTAAGTATTTTAGTTTTTGTGGACCACATATGTCTCTATTTTTCCTTCTCCTCCTTTTCCTCTTCTTCCTCTTTCTTCTCTTCTTACACGTTTTAAGCTATAAATATCATTCTTAGTTGGGAGCAGTAGAAACCAGACTTGACTCTTAGGTCATGATTTTCCCACTCACCCTCAAAAAGTAAGCTGAATTTGCTTGCTTATATGTTAAAAAGGTAGGATGAGCTTCAGGGGGACACTTCATCAGAGTTTTGGTTCCATTGCACTGAGACTCACTGAGTACTGAGACTTCTTTGTACTGTGTTTGTCCTCAGGCTTCTTCTTCCTTCATCATTATAAGATGGCTGTGCAAAGCAAGGAGAGTTCCGTGCTTTCTTATTCATATTTGAGAGATGGTGTTGGGGGGAAGAGAGGGCCTGTGATCACAAACACAAGCATAAATCCTGAGCATCACTCAGATCGGACAATCTCAGCATTATCCAAATCCTAAATTGATTTCAGAGACCAGGAATTAGTGGCACTGATTGGTTTAGGCATGCATTGAATGAACTCTCAAGGATTGTATGGTAAACAAGATGAGGTTCTCTGTGGCTCCAACTCATTGGTATGAAATGGGTCCTGAGATTTTGCATTTTTAATGAGTTTCTAGGCTATGTTGACAGTTTTAGATCGATGGACCAGACTTTGAATAACATAATATATCTTAAACATTATAACTATTAAATAATGAGGAATTGATAGAATAAATGTTGGGAAGGTAATTATAATGCCTAGACATTTTTAGAATATTTTCTGTAACTCTTGAAAATAATGCATGTACAATATATGATCTAGAAATGTGATATAAATAATAGCTATTGCCAAGATTTTACAGTAAGTTGGATGCTTATCATAATTGAGAGAGGAGAGTTTAGAGCCCCCCAGGCTAATCCTGGGGAGGCTTGGGAAGGTGGAGATAGAGGTGGAAGAGGAAGCAGGAAGAGAGAGAATTATATAAACCACCTTATATGACCACACTTTTACCTGTGAATGATGGTGAAAATTGAAATGAGAATGATTTTCATGTGGAGTGAGGCAGAGGTAAAATTTGAAGACACCAAAATCTGAAAGGCAAAGGATGCCAATATATGTAGTTGTCTCCAGGATTATCAGACACCTTAGAGGTACCAGCTCAAAGGATTGGGGAGTCCTCACAGCCCAGGGGAAGCCACCCAATTTTTTAATATTCCAGTTACATGCAGTATTTTGTTAATCACCCCAGCAACTTTGTGGATTGGGTATTACTATCCTTGGTTTTAAAATGAGGAAAATGTGGCTCTGAGATATTGAAGAACCTGCCCAGGGTTTCACAGAAATCAGATTAGAAATCTGAGTCCCAGTGGTCCAACGGTAAGACCCATACTCATTTTATTATACTAGTTATTTAAAAATTGAGGAAAGAAATCCAAAATAACCCTTTAAAAAATAGTATAGTAAGTGGGTCCAGTGGTGCGTTAAGAACTTCTATATGGAAGAGGTTTGGGGCAACAGCCTGTTTGCAGGTATGTTATGGCTAGAGGTGTGTCCTGAGGCTGTGTTTAGGCCAGCGTCCTATTTATACTTAGGTCATACATTTATTTGAGAGTTTTGGGGAGTTAGCTAAATCCCCTCCAACCCACTTTTTCATGATGTCACTTTGTGGGACCCCAGTACATAACAGAGACCAACGTGAGCTACTCTCATGCTGTCTCTGAAGCATCTCTAAGGAACCTTAAAGTGAAAACCAGTGAAGTATATACTTCCTGTTACTCCTAATTTTATAAATGAGGAAACCAAAATCTAGAGATTTAAAGTGAATTCTTTAGGATAACACAGCAAGTTAGCAATAGAGTGACTCCAAGGATTGTTCAACCCAACTGCTTAGAGAGAGATACATTTCCTCAATTTGTGTTTAAAGTAAAAATAAAAATTAAGACATTTGCCTCAAGTGTTGAAGTATTTTGAGGCTTGTGGAAAATAGAATATTTTAGATTTAGATTTTTTTTTTCCTCCATACAAACGGTATCAGATGAGGCATAATGGCTTTCAGAGTTTCTCTTAGTATAGTATAGTTTTATTATTTATTTTTGTTTTATAATGTTTTTGTTATATTATTAAAATTTTGAAGAATTTGTTAGTGTTTTGTCAGAACAATGCTACTTTTCTTTAAAATATTTGATTTTACATGAATAACTACATTCTTAGTTATAACTAATACTACATGTAGAGGTCAAGTTTTTGCCAGCAGAATATGTTTCTGAATTTAGGTTAAAATCAATAACAGGTTAAAAGAAATTCACTGTACATAAGAATTCTTTCTTTTAATACATTACTTAAATTAATGACACATATGTCTATGTTATTATGATTTTATAACTGTCAATTATATTGCTGTTAATTGCCAGTCAGGCCAGTTATAAAAGAGTCTTTTAAAAAATATTGAAGAATAAATTCATCTGAATTCAGTATTGACTCTGCCTTCTATTAGGCTTTTAGCCAAAATGTGACTCAATAGGGTGAATACAGTAGCTGGAGCAATATAATAGCTTCACCCTTGGAAATCCTGTGGAATAAAATGGTAACCACAAGGGCAAAGGGACATGTCTTCACAACAGTGCCTTTCATTGGTGCAGACGGTCAACTAAAGGACAACACACAATATTACAGGCTAGATCTATAATTCTAATGGCTCAACTATTTGGCAGGAAGCATCATATACATAAAAGGTCCTGAGACTAAAATAAAAAATATTCATGTTACCGAAATCTTAGTTTCCTAGATAGAAAAAAATATAAAGACAGATTGCAATGAGTGAGAGAGGTGGGGGCGGGGCGGGGGGGGGGGGGGGTTGGAGGGGAAAGCCATGGAGGTTTTAGTGGTTGATGTGGACTTTTGTGAGGTTGCTCAAAATGATCTTCCTCCCAGTTCAATGGTATTTTTGAGTTCTGTTACTCCATACTTCCTCTCCATACTCATCACCAGAAGCGCAGTACTCCTTCCACTGGCTTGAAGAGAGAAACCACACAAGCTCTGCTCTAAAAGATCCTCCAAAAACATGCTTTTTTCTTTTTTGAATTAGAGATTCTTGTTTGTCATAATTAGGAAAAAACTACCCATTTATTTTTTTCCAAGATATATTAAAAGCTATAATAAATGAGAGACTACTTATAGAGCATAAGCATTTTTTGTTTGAATGTTCCAGGTCCCAAATATTTATTTGTATGACTCCCTAGTAAGATAGGGAGATAAGTACGTATAGTAAGTTGGTCAGTCATGCTCTGGATAGACAATTTGGGAATTATTCATGTTTTTTAATCTGTTGACTTAGTTTCAAGTCCTCTTATTCTCTATAGAATCAAATATAATTCATAGGATAGGAATCGAGCATCAGTTTTACAAAATGAAGTAAAAGAGCCATCACTTCAAAAGAAGTTTTCCCTAGGTCCAAGGCTGGATGTTTTTCAGATTCCTACAGTTTCTAATGCACATGGCCGTTCTTCTTATTCCAGTTTATGCTAAAGGGAATCAAAATATACTACCTCCAAGCATGCCGCTTGGCGTAAGGATTGTTTTGTGTTGAAGGCAATTAAGAAACAACTGACACAGGAGGAGCTCTCTGCACTTCCCCTTTCTACCTACAAGCAGGACATAAACTTCCCTTTGTGAAGGAGTGTCCCCCTGTCCTCTCCTGAACCACCTTATCACAGGAGGCCGAAAGTCAGTACCTTACTAACGTAACTCTCCTATTAGTTTCCCCTCATATATTTACCTTCTAACAATTTACTTCCCCTAAAAGCCTAAATTCCTTTTCCTTTGTCTTGTTACTTTTCTACAATTCATCGCCCTTTGTTAAGATAGCATATAAGAACCTGATTCTAACCAATCCTTTGAATTACTCATCACTGAGTGTACCTGTGTGTATACTCATTATACTTGTAAATAAACTCATTTTCCCTCCTGTTAATATGTATTATGGGAGTATATGTTTTTTATTTTTAAATATATTTTATTGATTTCAGAGAGGAAGGGAGAAGGAGAGAGAGATAGAAACATCCCAAAGATGAGAGAGAATCATTGATCAGCTGCCTCCTGCACACCACACTGGGGACCGAGCTTACAACCAGGGCAGATGACCTGACTTGGAATCAAACCTTGACCTCCTGATTCATAGGCCGATGCTCAACCAGTGAACCACGCAATCCAGGCATTATGTAAGTATACCATAATTTGTAGGCCTTGATACTAAACCTAAGAAGGTAAAGGAAAATTATTTTTTTCTTCTACAATGTCTACCTAGAAAACTTAGATTTCTTTTTTTTTTCTTTTTTTTAAAAAATATATTTTATTGATTTTTTACAGAGAGGAAGGGAGAGGGATAGAGAGTCAGAAACATCAATGAGAGAGAAACATCGACCAGCTGCCTCCTGCACACCCCCCACTGGGGATGTGACCGCAACCAAGGTACATGCCCTTGACCGGAATCGAACCTGGGACCTTTCAGTCCACAGGCCGAGGCTCTATCCACTGAGCCAAACCGGTTTGGCAGAAAACTTAGATTTCTATTAAACAAAAAAGTTTGTTATTTATTTGTATTGAATAGCTCTATATGCTCAGCCTGGCCAATGTAAAACTCAAGTTACGATATATTGACCACTAATTATGTGGTTTTAATTAAAAAAGTAAAATAAAACAGTACTATATTTGGTTAATTTGAAGACCATATATAGGGAGGTAATATATTTTTCTATGTTAAACTCTTATATGACCCTCTGCCCTAACTGGGAACTTACCATCATGATTATCCTTTTCAATCAGGTAAATTAGAGCATTTATTGAAGAAACAGTGAGTCAGTGAATCCAATATGAAGAATTATGTGTGGATTAGTAGTTAGGAGATCTGGGTTCTGTTTGATGATTTCTGGTGGATCCAGGGAACTGGGCAGTGTGTGGATCTGGAGGTCAGGGGCAGGATTTGTATACAGGAATAGGGTGGTCATGGTAGTAAATGTTGGAGATTAAACCCTTATCGGTGATAACATTGGCAAATATGTTCTCCCATGCAGTGGGCTTTCTTGTTGTTTTGTTGATGGTTTCTTTTGTTTTTATTTTGATGTAGTCCCATTTGTTTATTTTCTCTTTAGTTTCCATTGCCCTAGGAGCAGTATCAGTGAAGAAATTGCTTCGGCATATGTCTTAGATTTTGCTGCCTTTGGATTCCTCTAGTATTTTTATGGTTTCCCATCTTATGTTTTAAGTCCTTTATCCATTTTGACTTTATTTTTGTGTATGGTGTAAGTTGGTGGTCTAGTTTCATTTCTTTTTTTTGCATGTATCTGTCCAATTTTCCCAACACCATTTATTGAAGAGACTGTCTTGACTTCATTGTATGTTGTTGCCTCCTTTGTCAAATATTAATTGAGCATAGTGGTTTGGGTCAATTTCTGGGTTCTCTATTCTATTCCATTGGTCTATATGTCTGTTCTTGTGCCAGAACCAGGCAGTTTTGAGAACAGTGGCTTTGTAATACAGCTTGATATCTGGTATTGAGATTCCACCTACTTTGTTCTTTCTCAGGATTGCTGCAGCTATTTGGGGTCTTTTTTTTTTTTTTTTTTTTTTTATTCCAGATGAATTTTTGGAGAGTTTGTTCTAGGTCTATGAAATATGCCATTGGTATTTTAATGGGGAGTGCATTGAATCTTATAGATTGCTTTGGGTAATATGGACATTTTAATGATGTTGATTCTACCAATCCATGAACATGATATGTTCTTCCATCTGTTTATGTCTTCCTCTATCTCTTTTTTCAGTGTCCTGTAGTTTTCTGAATACAGGTCTTTTATTTCCTTAGTTAAGTTTATTCCTAGGTGTCTTACTTTGTTTGGTACGATGGTAAATGGGATTGTATTTTTAGTCTCTCTTTCTGTAATTTCACTATTGGTGTATAGAAATGACATAGATTTCTTGGCATTAATTTTGTATCCTGCTACATTGCTGAATTCATTTATTAAGATTAATAATTTTTTGATGGAGTGTTTATGGTTTTCTATGTACAGTATCATGTCATCTGCGAATAAGGACAGTTTTATTTCTTCTTTTCCAATTTGGATGCCTTTTATTTTTTCTTCTTGTCTGATCACAATGTCTAGTAGTTCCAGTACTATGTTGAACAGGAGTGGTGAGAGTGGGCATCCCTGTCTTGTTCCTGTTCTTAGGGGAAATGGTTTTAGTGTTGTCCATTGAGTATGATGTTGGCTGTTGGTTTGTCATATATGGCTTTTATTATGTTGAGATGTGATCCTTCTATTCCCATCTTGCTGAGAGTTTTTAGCAAGAAAGGGTGTTGTATTTTGTTAAATGCTTTTTCTACATCAATTGATATATGTGATTTTTATCTCTCAATTTGTTTATGTGATGTATCACGTTTATTGATTTGTGGATATTGTACCACCCTTGCATCCCCGGGATAAATCCTACTTGGTCATGGTGTATGATCTTTCTGATGTAATGCTGGATTTGATTTGCTAGAATTTTGTTGAGGATGTTGGCATCTATGTTCATGAGGGATATTGGCCTGTAATTCTCTTTCATTGTGTTGTCTTTATCTGGTTTTGGTATTAGGGTAACGCTTGCTTCATAGAATGAGCTTGGAACTGTTCCTTTCTCTTGAATTTTTTGGAATAGTCTGAGGAGGATAGGTTTTAGTTCTTCCTTGAATGTTTGGTAAAACTCCTCTATGAAGCCGTCTCGCCCCAGGCTATTGTTTGCTGGAAGCTTTTTGATGACTGCTTCAATTTCTTCCATAGTTATTGGCCTATTGAGATTTTTAGATTCTTCCTGATTGAGTTTTGGAAGGTTGTATTTTTCTAGGAATATGTCCATTTCCTCCAGGTTGTCTAGTTTGTTGGAATAGAGTTGTTCATAATATTTTTTTTAACAATCCTTGTATTTCTGTGGGGTCTGTTGTTATTTTGCCTCTTTCATTTCTGGTTTTGTTATTTTGGGTCCTCTCTCTTTGCTTCTTGATGAGCCTGGCTAGGGGTTCATCAATCTTGTTTATCCTTTCAAAGAACCAGGTCTTGGTTTCATTGATCTTTTGTATTGTTTTTTTGGTTTCTATATCATTTATTTCTGCTCTGATCTTTATCTCCTTCTTTCTGCTCACTCTGGGCTTTTCTTGTTGCTCTCTTTCTAGTTCTTTGAATAGTAGAGTTAGATGATTTACTACCATTTTTTTCTTGTTTTCTGAGGTAGGCCTGTAGAGCTATAAACTTCCCTCTCAGGATTGCTTTCATTGTGTCCCATAGGTTTTGGATTATTGTGTTTTCATTGTCATTCATTTCCAGGATGTTTTTAATTTCTTCTTTGATCTCTTTGGCAACCCAATCATTGTTTTTTTTTAAAATCTTATTTATTTATTTTTCTTTTTTTAAAATTAAATCTTTATTGTTCAGATTATTACATTTGTTCCTCTTTTTTCCCCCCATAACTCCCCTCCTCCCAGTTCCTGCCCCACCCTCCGCCCTCATTCCCCACCCACTGTCCTCATCCATAGGTGCACAATTTTTGTCCAGTCTCTTCCCGCATCTCCCACACCCCTTTCCCCCCCAAGAATAGTAAGTCCATTCCCTTTCTATGTCCCTGATTCTATTATGTTCACCAGATTATTTATTCACTTGATTCTTAGATTCACTTGTTGATAGATGCATGTTTGTTGTTCATAATTTGTATCTTTACCTTTTTCTTCTTCTTCCTCTTCTTAAAGGATACCTTTCAGCATTTCATATAATACTGGTTTGGTGGTGATGAGCTCCTTTAGCTTTTCCTTATCTGTGAAGCTCTTTATCTGACCTTCAGTTCTGAATGATAGCTTTGCTGGATAAAGTAATCTTGGTTGTAGGTTCTTGGTATTCATCACTTTGAATATTTCTTGCCATTCCCTTCTGGCCTGCAAAGTTTCTGTTGAGAAATCAGCTGACAGTCGTATGGGTATTCTCTTGTAGGTAACTGAGTTTCTTTCTCTTGCTGCTTTTAATATTCTCTCTTTGTCTTTTGCTCTTGGCATTTTAATTATGATGTGTCTTCGTGTGGTCCTCTTTGGATTCCTTTTGTTTGGGGTTCTCTGCGCTTCCTGGACCTGTAAGTCTATTTCTTTCACCAGGTGGGGGAAGTTTTCTGTCATTATTTCTTCAAATAGGTTTTCAATGTCTTGCCCTCTCTCATCTTCTGGCACCCCTATAATTCTGATGTTGGTACACTTGAAGCTGTCCCAGAGGCTCCTTACACTATCTTCGTATTTTCGGATTCTTTTTTCATTTTGCTTTTCCAGTTGGATGTTTTTTGCTTCTTCGCATTTCAAATCTTTGCCTTGATCCTTGTGCTCCTCTGGTCTGCTGTTGGGAGTCTGTATAGTATTTGTTATTTCAGTCCGTGTATGCTTAATTTCTAGTTGGTTTTTTATCATAACATCAAGGGTCTCATTAGATTTCTTGAGGATCTCACTACATTTATCGGCGGCTTCTAGACAGTTCTTAAGAGACCTTAAAAGTGTGGTTCTGAACTCAATATCCTCCATTGACAGTTTTGTCCTGTTTCTTTGTCTCCACATTTTTTATGCTTTCTTGGTGCACCCCCTAGTGGTCTTTGTGCGCAGTCTTGTTGTAGTTAAGCCTTTATTGTTGTCGGCAATACCAGGGGTGATTTGACCTCCAGGCTAATTGGCTATGAGAGTCTGCTGTGTCTGCAGTGGGAGAGCTTCTCCCAATCATTGTTTAATAGCATGCTATTCAGCCTCCAAATGTTTGCATTTTTTGATTGTCTTTATTGTAGTTTATTTCTAATATTATGCCATTGTGGCCTGAGAAGATGCTTGATATGATTTCAATCTTCTTGAATTTGGAGAGACTTTGCTTGTGACCCAATATGTGGTCTATCTTTAAATGTGCACTTGAGAAAAACGTATATTCCGTGCCTTTGGGGTGAAATGTTCTGAAGATGTCAATTAAATCCATCTGATCTAGTGAGTCATTTAGGATTGCTGTTTCTTTGCTTGTTTTTTGTCTAGAAAATTTATCCAGTGATATCAATGGTGTATTAAGGTCCCCTACTGTGGTTGTATTGTTGTTGATCTCTCCCTTGATATCTTGCAGGAGTTTTTTTATGTATTTGGGTGCTCCTGCATTGGGTGCATATATGTTTATCAGGGTTATATCCTCTTGTTATATCAATCCCTTTAGTATTATGAAGTGGTCTTCTTTATCTCTTGTTATGGCCTTCACTTTGAGGTCTGTTTTGTCAGATAATAAGTATTACTACCTCAGCTTTTTTTTTTTTCATTTCCATTTGCCTGAAAGATATTTTTCCATCCCTTCACTTTCAGTCTGTGTGAGTCCCTTGTTCTGAGGTGGGTCTCTTATAGACAGCATATACTAGTATATATGTGTCATGTTTTTTTATCCATTCAGCCACTTGATGTCTTTTGATTGGAGCATTTAGTTCATTTATGTTTAAAGTTATTATTGATAGGTATTTGTTTGTAGCCATTTTTATTTTTTGTGCCTGTGTTCCTTCTTCTCTTTTAATTTCTTCTTTTTACACCAGTCCCTTTAGCATTTCTTTCATTGCTGGCTTGGTAGTGATAAACTCCCTTAGTCTTTTTTTTTTTTTTTGTCTGTGAAGCTCCTTATTTCCCCTTCAATTTTGAATGATAGCCTTGCTGAATAGAGTATTCTTGGATTCGGTCCCTTGCTTTGCATCACTTTATAAAAATATGGAGTGCTTCATGAATTTGTGTGTCATCCTTGCACAGGGGCCATGCTAATCTTCTCTGTATCATTCCAATTTTAGTATATGTACTGTTGAAGCGAGCATGGGGGTTTTGATCTTTATCCTGATGAGGGAAGTTGTTTTCTAACCTAGGAAGAGGTCGACACTAAAGCAGGAATGAAAAGAAATCACTGTCTCTCCACACTTGCACTGCTAGTTTCCTGACAAATAATTCTCTGCTTGGCCATTTTCTCCAGAAGAGCCAAACCACTGTGAATTCTACATACATTTTGTTCTATGAAGTAACACTGTTAATAAGAAGTGCTTGAAAGGTTTGGCTTTTCTTCCTCGCCCCTGATAACAACAAAGTAACACCTGACTGAATACAGTTGGAGAATTTTGTATTTAAAATATGATAAAATAGCCAAAACCGGTTTGGCTCAGTGGATAGAGCGTCGGCCTGCGGACTGAAGGGTCCCAGGTTCGATTCCGGTCAAGGGCATGTACCTGGGTTGCGGGCACATCCCCAGTAGGAGATGTGCAGGAGGCAGCTGATCGATGTTTCTCTCTCATCGATGTTTCTAACTCTCTATCTCTCTCCCTTCCTCTCTGTAAAAAATCAATAAAATATATTTGAAAAAATAAAATAAAATATGATAAAGTAAATTCTGTGTTATGCCTAATTTAGGGGAGGTCTAAATATTGTTTATTGGTTAACATTTAATCTAAAAATTATAAACATGTATTTATTGACATTTCTAAGAAAACAATCACATGTTATTTTAAAAAATCACATTTACCAGTGGCGGGGAAAAGGAACCCTCCACTTTCCCTTATTCCTTTAAAAAGTAAAGAATACCTTTAAAACCCTCTAACAGCTTTTCTTTTATTAGTAGCTGAAAGAAATCTCAAGGAGAGGTGGATACTTTAAAAATAAAAGGAGCAACATGAAAAGGTGCTCATCTTTCTGAAACCTCTATTGTTCAGTAATGCCTAATGTTAGACATTAAAGGTTTGCGTGTTCATCATCATATTTTATTGAAGTTGGTAATAATTTACTTATTATCTGCAATGGGTTTCTGAAAAATATTTTTCTTTCCATTAAGGATTTCATTTTTAGCATTTGCTTGTCAGTTAAATCCTCACATCATTAATGTAACTTCTCATCATAGGGAAAATTGAATATTCATGCCTTGCTCAAATCACTGTTATTTTGGCCTCTTACTTTTTTTTTCCCCTCCCTGAAAGTGTAGATTGTTAACCCATCATTTTACAGTTAAGATTGTTAAATTTTCTGACACTGCTTCAGTGTGTCTATATAACTTGAAGTTTTAGTCATTTTACCATGGATAGTAATTTCTGCTTTTAACCTTGACAGCGTTCAGGCCATTTAGCCTTTTGCTAGGTATTTTATTAACTCTTGGTTCATGTTCCAGGTCTCAGAGCCATGCTATTTTAACCCTTTATACCGTGCCTTGCCTGCTAGTGTGCACAGAAAATATAACCCTTGAATGGTGATCAGCCTGTCAAATGTCCAGCCTTCACAGAGAATTAATTTTCTTGGCTGAAAGACACTTGAAGGGTGTTTTTTGATGGTTAGCCTTAGGTGATCTCTCAAGCTCCTAACAATCATAATATTCTAGGATTCTATTTGTTGATTTATCTCACTTTAGAATCAACAATGATGAGACTAGCCTTCAAATACATTTTTTTGAAGTTAAGGACTACATTTTTCTAATCTGTACTGTGGCGAGATAGAGTTTGTATGTCCCCT
Organism: Myotis daubentonii; assembly: GCF_963259705.1. Classification (NCBI taxonomy): domain Eukaryota; kingdom Metazoa; phylum Chordata; class Mammalia; order Chiroptera; family Vespertilionidae; genus Myotis; species Myotis daubentonii. Next base: position 66,240,814 of record NC_081843.1, read on the forward strand.
CCCCCCATTACTGCTTCATAGCCATCTGCCTTCTGAGGCCAGGTTCAGATAGAGCTAAGATAATAGTAAGAAGCTTTTAGTAATACACCACAAGGGGAAAGAAGACATAAGGACTCTCTCTGCCTAATAACTCACAGGAACTATGATCTTCTGAGAACTGATGAGCCTTGGCATTTTAAAAGTCTGTCTTGTACCTGCTTAATTCTAAATCATAATCATTGAATGAAGGTTTCTCCTTCAGAAGATAACTCTAAGGGGAAAATAAATAAGCAAAACATTCTTTTTTTATTGTTTTTTAAAAATATATTTTTATTGATATTAGAGAGTAAGGGAGAGGGAGAGAGAGGTAGAAACATCAATGATGAGAGAGAATCATTGATCAGCTGCCTCCTGCATGTCCCCACTAGGGTTTGAGCCTGCAACCCAGGCATGTGCCTTTGATTGGAATGGAATCTGGGACCCTTCAGTCCGCAGGCTGACGCTCTATCCACTGAGCCAAACCAGCTAGGGCAGCAAACCATTCTTTCTTTAAAACATGAACCACATTTTATTCCAAATGGAAATATCAGTGTGAGAACACAAACGTGCATATGGGTGTGTATATATTTTAATAGAATTTGTCTTTTTTTATTGTTTAAACTATTACAAATAGTAGTATATATGTCTCCTTTTTCCCCCATGGACCTCCCTCTGGCCTTCCCCACCCCCTGGCAGATGCCCTCACCCCCCCCTAGTGTCTGTGTCCATTGGTTACAGCAGAACATTCTTAAACTGGATAAAACATTGGCAACTAGTGCAAAGTTGGCTAGGAGGAGATATGAAGGTATTCTAAGGGGCAGGGTTGGTGTTGTTGGGAAGCAGACAGGTGTTCAGGAGCTGCAGGACCTTATATGTTGTGGAGGGGGTAACAGGGAAATGAAAAGACAGAGAGGATGCACACCTTGGAGCAGATACCGTATAGATTACCTTCTATGACTTGAGCTTGAATATGCTTAGTAATTTTATATTTGTTATTGCTTCATTAACAGTAAGATTATTTTGATAATGGGTTGTATAGTTTTGGCTTTCTGTCAGGGCATAATAAGGAGTAACATGGTTAATAAGTAACTTATATTCATATAGCAGGTATCGAATAGGAGCAGATATGTTTTGTGCTAAACGTATATGGTATTGTTAATGAATATCAAGCTTCAGAATGTAAGCTTCTAAAAAGTAAACATCTTACAGAATATGCAATAGGAGACTCAAGTTAATCCAGTTCTCCCTTTCCATATTCCTGGATGGCACATACATTGTTTAAGGTCATACTTAGCCATTAATGGTTGACTTGCTATCAGAGAATTATTTGGGGAAGCCACAGGGCAAGAGAAAGCCTAATTAATATTAAACATCAACATTAATTTGGGTTTGTTTTCATAAGTTTCCTGGTAAAGGAACATGCCAGCCTTGGGTTATCAGTATGAATTTTGTACTAATGGTCAGAATCATTATACACTGTTTGGCATACAAATTATTATGAATAATATTTTTGATATAGTAGAACTTGACTCATTCATATCACTAATCTGCAGATCCAATAATTCTCAAACCAACTTCAGCTGTCTCTCTCTCCTCTCACTAAAGTTTATTAATAGCAGAGAGCTGTCATGAAATCTCATATTACAAAGAATTCATTACTTCTACAAAAGATGCTAGAGTACATTTATTGGTCTACTACCAAATAATCTAATAAAAAATTAAAATGCAAGTCTATTTATCAGGTAGAAAGAGCGGTGCACTTTTTTGTGATATGACATCATAGCACTTAATTCTGTCTGTATGCATAGAAAGTACTTTCACTGATTAATTTTCTTTGGTCTTTAATAAGGTTCTTCATTAGTATGACTGTAAAACTCTAAAAGAACACTTAAGTAGTAGAAGAATTCTGTTACATTACTTGGAATGTTCAGCAAAAGTAGGAAGAATATAAAATGTCTCAATGATTGGAACAAATATAAGATTATTAGTTATGTGTCTAATTTTTATGTTCTCACTCTCCATAACAATTCAGTATAATTTCTTACCAAATTTACAGTTCATAAAATAGAAAAGACTAAAAGAGAGTCTATAAATGACAAACTCTAGTAAATTTGCCATACAAATGATGAGTTAACTATCTGGGGAAAAAAAAAAAAAGAAAAGCAACAGGCCAGAATAACAGTGATTTGAGCTAGGCATGAATATTCAATTATGCCTATGATGAGAACTTACATTAGTGATGTGCGGATTTAACTGACAAGCAAATGCTGAAAATGAAATTCTAATGGAAAGAGAAATATTTTTTCAGAAATCCATTGCAGATAATAAGTAAATTATGACCAATTTCAATAACACATGATTACTGCATGCCAGCTAATTCATTATATGCTACTTGAGCTTTGGTTAAACAATAGTATTCCTGTGTAACTTAATTCAACAATTCACAATTTGAATGCCTAATGTGTATCCTGTGTATACATACACTTTATAAGTGCTTCCTAAAGTTGAAGGGATATACTAGCAGTAGACTAGCCTTACTTACACCTGAGAAAAAATATAAAAGCCTTTGGCAGCTAAATAGAAGCCACATTTAGGGATCTTGACACAGTACTTCTCTTTCCTCCATCATAGTAAAAAAAAAAACCCCAACAAAACTTAAAATTTAAGGAAACAGATGTGGAACTCTCAGTAGGAATATTTGCTCAGGATTTGTAAATAAGGATGTTTCCAAAGGGGAACTCTTGTAGCAAGAGGCTATGGAGTGTACTACCTGGAATCTGCAGTTGAGGGGTGATCCTCAGCTCCTGGCCAAAGAGGAGGTACTTTCTTTGACAGGGGAGTGGCATTCACAGTAGCATGGATGGAGAGATCCTGGAAAAACTGGAAAGTGCCCATAGGAAAAAGAGTCAACTTAAATATCCACCTGTTCTAGAGATTATGATGCCATTTTACATTTCTTTCCTCCAAATGCTTTCAAATACAGAAGGGCTAAATACTGTGGTTATCTAGCTGATGGATGTATAGAAACCTTGAAGAAACATGGAGAGCGAGATTGATAGATTTATAACATAGATAGATAGATAGATAGATAAATAGATAGCCACTTTTCCTTTACTGAGCTAGCCTGACACGTGTTTGTTACACAGATTCATATCTCCATGCCTTGTTCAGGTTCTGTTCCCTGGCTTGAATAACGGTCATTGCTTGGAGTACTTATACACACATATACAAACTCTCTTACAATTTATAAGACTCAATTCAAGACTTAAGTCCTCCAGGAAACTTTCTCCCATCCTCTTAGGCTAGGTCAGGTTCCCATCTCTCTGCTCCCCAAATAGCTTTATCATTTAGACTGTGCCTATAGTGTAAGTAGAGAACTGGATTAAATTATCTCCAGGCTTGTTTTTCTATTAAACATCTTGTGTCATCTGGTGTCTCTCATTCATTGTTCATCAAATGCAATAAACATTAGTTAATTGCTTCTGCACAGAAATTATGTTAGGGACATGAGATGCAAAAATAAGTGAGACATGGCTGTTGCCCTTACTCACCTCAAAATATATGACATGCATTTTATATCTGTGGTCAGGTTGGGGAAAACAGAACAAGATTCTCCTGAGTAAATCAGCAACCTGATAGCGCTGTGTTAGCATTCAGATGTGCCCTGGATAAGTGGTGTTTTGCTCAGTTGTGCTGTGAGACGAGTCCTGCTGGTGCAGAGGTTTCCTGTGGTCAGCACCTGCATTCCACTTGCATCTTGCTAAATGTATGGACTCACAGACTTTTAGAGCCAGCTTGGGCCTGTTAATTCATCCTGAGGATTTTAGCAGTAAGATTCGCTGCAGTGAGACATTGGGAAATCTGAACTTCCTCCAGAGCACTGTCCACAGCATAATTAAAAGAGCTTTCTGGAGAGTGAGAAGGATTTATGGCAGCTGGTAAAGTCAGAACTTAAAAATGTCCTGTTATCAGAGGGTTATACTGCTGGCTTTCTACCATCATTCCCCCCTTCTCCCATTTTGATTCTAAGCATTATTCTGTTGTTGTTGTTGTTGCTGCTGCTGTTATTTTGGTTGTAAATGATTAGGAAATGTTATAGTAAAATGTTGTAGGAACAATACAAGGCCAAAAATGCTTGGTATAATGTTTGGTTCTTTATGATATTAAACAATCAGTGTAGAGAAACAAAAAAGGTGTCTTTGCAATTTTGTTAGATATCAAAAGAACCCTTCGAAGGCAAATTGGAGAAGCAATGCTGTCTCTTTTTATAATATGACAAAGAGCTAATTCAGCTTCTTTAACAGAAACTCAAGCCCAACCCTTTCAAAAAGCCTTTATATTCAATGTAAAGGAAAATGTGTCTTCAAATCCTAAGAGTTCAGCTTCCACTGGTTTCAATGGGAGCTGTACATTCAGAGCCAAGGGCTAATTTTGGTCTATGTGTTTCCCCAATAAGTTCTCTTGGGTGATCATTTTAGCTTCAGCAAAGTGTCCCCTCTAGCCATAAGAGACAGTGTTTAAAAGTTTAAAGCAATGTGAATAGGCCAAAATCTAAATCAATATTCTGTAGAACAAATAAAGAGAAAAGAGATTTAGGCGGCAGGCACATGGTATGTGCTCCAATTCCCTGGTAGGCAGATCAAAGAGGTTTCAACAAGAACTTAAAAATAAAAGAGCCTAAAAAACAGATGTTAACAAAACAATTCTCTCCCTCTCAGTGAGAAATGAGTGCTTAGGTTTTCAGATCAAGACACTGGGGTCATGAAGAAAAATACCATTGTGTAGTGTCAAGTGAGATGTAAAGGGCAGAAAGGATTCGGATCAATAGGCAGTAGCTTATTTATCTTCTTCAATGCCAATTATTTTAACAGAGTTTGCCCAGACTTTGTTTAGCTATTAGGTATATTACTTTGGTTCATGTAGTAGTTTATAGGGAAATTACATGGTATGAATGCAGTATTTTCTCCTCTTTTCCACCTCCCTTTCTCCTTTCAACTGCTCCTCAGAAGTTCTCTTACTAATAACATTTGTGGGGAGGATGGTTTGCCTGTTGATCTCTAGGGCTCTGAAGATTACTTATTATCTTTTGCCCTTTGAGAACCTTGAGTGATTCTAGCTTCAAGCTGATGACTGGAAGGAAATACTACATTGAAAAATTACCCAAAAGCAATTTTATCACAGGCCCAGTTTATCATAACATTTGACTTCAATATAATAGCAATTTGAGATTGTCATGGTAGGAAAATAAACTGAAAAAATGCTTAGGACCTTCAATGATTCTTTAAAAGAGGATTTTATGTAAAAATGACTTAATTGCTGAGATGTTAAGTGCATTTTATTATGAAGAAATTTTACCTTTGAAGAATATTTCATAACTGTAGTCATAAGAAAAATAAATGGAATTTGTAGAGTTACTTATGTTTCAGAGCATATTTTTACACCTATGATTTCATGAACCTTTAACACAATTTAAAAAGGCATTCCCCAGTTTTTTTCCAGATGTGTTCCCAATAAGTAGGTATAAAAGTCGAAACAATTAATTTTTTTTAAAAGTGAAAAAGGCCGAAACTGGTTTGGCTCAGTGGATAGAGCGTCGGCTTGCGGACTGCAAGGTCCCAGGTTCCATTCCGGTCAAGGGCATGTACCTGGGTTGCGGGCACATCCCCAGTAGGAGATGTGCAGGAGGCAGCTGATCGATGTTTCTCTCTCATCGATGTTTCTAACTCTCTATCTCTCTCTCTTCCTCTCTGTAAAAAATCAATAAAATATATTTTTTTAAAAAAATAAAAGTGAAAAAGGACTATCCATTGAGGAGAAACTTTGCATTATGAATTGCAAAGTAACCATGCTTAAAATACAGTGATTTATATATAAACTTGCCCCAATTTTTAAAAGATTAAGAAAAATGTAGTAATTTGACTTCAAGTAGCAGAAAATATACCATGGCAATATCTCCGGTGATGGATCCTCCTTGAATAAGTAAGGGTTACTGAGTCATTGGAAAGGTGTCATATTTACCCCACATTCTGATACCAGTGTCTTTTTATTTTCTTCTCCTGTGGAAACTGTGAGAGTTTCCTGAATTTCTTGACTCTACTTTGAGATACAAATACATTACCCAATATGAAAATGGATGTGAAAGTGCTTAAAAAATGAGTTATTTTTTTTTGTTATAGATGATATCCCATACCATTTTCAGAGTATAATTCTGTAATTTTTGAAGCTTTTTACATTTCTCCCTTTTTTCACCTCTCAGTTTGTGTACTGTGTCTGGAGCTACGGAGGCTACACAGAGGTGTAAAGGTGCTCCCTATTCTGGAAGAAGGAGCATGTACACACGGAGCTCTAGATGATGAGGTAGTATATGTCTGGAACAGGAAAAACTTAGTAAGAACATCAGGGGAACTCTTCATGTGGCACTGGAATAACTATTGAGGTCCATATAGAGGTTTCCAGGAGATTTTGACAGGGAATGGAGAAAGCGCTGATGGAGGGGTGGGTTTGGGAGCAGAAGTGAGAGTAACAGAAAGGAGGAAGCAAACACCACTACTTAAGACATGGAGGCAATAGTAATGAGTATGTGCATGGAGACAGAGGTTGATTAACCTGCTGGTTAGCTTGACAGAAGAGGAAGGTTTGTGGTAAGAAGCTACTGAGAACTGTGGTTGCAAAGAAGGTTGGGGCCCATACCTGGAAAACAAAACTTTAAGCTATGGAGTTTGAAAATTCTTTGGCAAGATGAGCAATTAAGAGCCCTAACTGGTTTGGCTCAGTGGATAGAGCATCAGCCTGCAGTCTGAAAGGTCCCAGGTTTGATTCCAGTCAAGGGCATGTACCTTGGTTGCGGGCACATCCCCAGTAGGAGGTGTGCAGGAGGCAGCTGATCGATGTTTCTCTCTCATCGATGTTTCTAACTCTCTATCCCTCTCCCTTCCTCTCTGTAAAAAATCAATAAAATATATATAAAAAAAGATGAGCAATTAAGGTTTCTGAGGAGGGACATGACTTGGTAAAAGAAGTATTTTAGACAAATAAATCTGGCAGGAATGTTCAGAAAGGGGTTAAGTCTAGTATTTGGAGAGAGCAATTCGGAGCAGGCCCCAGGAAACCAGGCACTAGGTGATAAAGGTCTAGACTTATTCCAGCCATGAGCAAACCCCACATATTTCTGTGTTTTGGAAACACAAAATTCCCTAATGTTCCCCAAGAGTCCATCAATCTCAGTAGCTTTAAACCAAATGGGATTCAACTATTTGCTGTAGGAATTAGGAATGTATCTACATTGTTAACTAAATAAATGTGGTGTTATGGAGGCCAATTTAACTGAAATGTATAGGATTGTACAAACTAGGAATAGCAGACAATCAGTTTATATAATCCTTGGAGACTGTCAGTAAAAATTACTACCTTATCTAGGAGGGAAAGGATTTTTGGAGACTGATCAAACTTGCCTCGATTGGGTCCTCTTTACTTTCCCTCTGGCCTTGGCTCACTATACAATCTGTATTGCCCACTGACTGAATTCCTTCTTGTCAATGAATAAAGACTTCATGTTACCTTTCTTGAGAATGCGGGGTGGGGGGGGGGCAGCCAATCAGTGTGCTGACTTACAACTTTGTTAACTGGCAGTACATGGCTTCTTGTTTACTTTTCTGGGACTTTTTTTTTTAATGCCCATATGTTTCCATTGATTTTTAGAGAGAGAGGAAGGGGAGGAGAGAGAGAGAGAGAGAGGAGAGGAGAGGAGAGAAACATTGATTGGTTGCCTCTAGTTCACACCTCCGACCAGGGATGGAACCTACAACCTAGGTATGTGCCCTGACAATCTGCAATCTTTTGGTGTACAGGACAGCTCTAAGCAATGAGCCACCTGGTCAGGGCTCTGGGGCTGTTTTCCCCCCAAGAAATTGTTACAGCTGAGTTTAACTAAGCAGGGGCTATGAGTTTTCGAAATATTGGTGGAATCTAAAGTTTGGGATTAGTAGCAATATGGGTGTATTTTCCTTTTGGTACTTATTATATTCCCTGCAGCTCTATTTTTTGTGTGGTCTTTATTATTCCTGAATGTCTCCTTAAGTGAAGATGTTGTTTAGGAGTTGGTAGAGCTGGCAGACTCTGACATTACATGCTGTATTATTCATTGTTTGGTGACTAGACTTCATATCTGTGGTAAAAATAAACATGATGGCTCTCAGCTTACTTCAATCCATTCAGTACTCTTGTGAATGGCTTCCTGTAACTGTGTGACTCTTTTTAAAGAATATATAAAGAAGGAGGGGGGGGAGGGGAGGATCCGTCTCAACCATGAACTACATGACATAAGTTTTAGAAGCAGGCTGAATGGCAACTTCAGTTTACAGAGAAGGGTAGCAGTAGCCTTAGTGGCACTCTAAATGTAGAGTCCGCCCCCCCCGCCCCTGTCCCCCCAACACACAAACATAACTGTAGTTTTCCTTCCCATTTGATCATTTGGAAGCAGTCCTTCTTATGTTTAGAAATCACAGGTAAAAAACAGGTAGCAATCTTTTTTTTTCCATAAGATGGAAGGACCGATTTTTGGCCATGTTGGTTTCAACTTTACTTCATAAATGTGCCAGTAGGTGTTGCTATGCTAGCACTAATATGGGCTCTATAAAAATGAACTGGTCACTTTGTGGTGAGTGGGTCCCCAAGTCATTCCAAATTTGTATATTTCTTCTCAAAGATCAAAACACTGCCATCAAATACTGAAGGCCTGATGGGATTATTTTGACTGAAAAATAGGTTTTTAAATAAAGAAGACCTGTTCTGCCACGACAACTCACAAGACTGGAAAAGAATTTCATTGACTTTCCAGTAGTTAATGTATTTTGGCCTTTGGGGGAGCAAACAATTTGTGTAACTAGAGAGAAAAGATTATTTTTCTCCTTCACTCTCCCCTATTTCTGTACTTCATTCACAATACATGTTATTGTCACCGCAGTGTCCCAAATCCACATTAAAAAAATCCCAAAGGAGGTGGGGAGTGGGAGGAGGGGGTCTCTGCCTGGTATAAACTTCCAGACATAGATAACATTTGAAACATGCTCTTGTTTATCAGACAAACAAGTGAATTTACACAAGAACCACAGTTTAAGTCTTCACAATACACCTCAGCATCTCGAGAATGTTTATATTGAAAAGTGTTTTCATATCCTATGTGTAGGCGGAAACAAATGATTTCCTTGTGCTAACCTCTGTAACTCTGCTGCCTGTACTAATTATTCAGCAGAAACAACAGACACTACTACTTCTGTTTTTGACTTAAGTTTGTTAAGCAAAAACTAAAACTTAGAAAAGAAAAATAATTGCAATTTCTATATTCAAAAACTAGGTTCTTAAAATTAAAAACATCTGATAATTGATTCTTAGGCAATAAGCCATCCATTTCAATGTGTGCGTTGATGAAAAAATTAAAGAGTGTATGTACATTATACTGCTTTTGCATCCACATTTTCATCAGTTGTGCCACATATGTGAAACTGAACAGGGGAAATCTGTCAGCACTGCTTTTTTCTTTCTTAATTGTTAAACACAGCAGAAACCGATACACTTCAGATGAAAACTTGTGCTTTGATCTGAAAACACTGTTCAAAGAATGTGGATGTATATTCTGATACACAGTGAAAGAAAAAAAACACACTATAATCTAGAAGGAGATAAGAGAGTAGGCTCAGGGAAATGTGAAGAATGAGTGGGAATGGGAAGCTGTTATATTTTTGTTTTCATAGTTGCAACTATTCAATAATAGAAGCAATAACAGTTTATTGAGCCTTTAACAGGTAGGGTGGAATCACATGAGCCAAAGTGAACATGGATTTTTCTATAAATTGCTCAGTGCTCATTTAAAAACAATCTTTAATAAAACAGTGAAGTACTTCTGTTGTAGAAATCTCTTAGCACTTTCTAAATAGCAAAACAATAAAGCATCTTGAAGAGTGGGGTTCAGAGCAAAGTAAGTAAATCTAAAATTTTTTCTGTATTATTTTATAATGAATTTTTATTGACTTTTATAGTCATATGATTTGCGATTTGTGATCTTTTCCTGTGCCTCCTTTCCTCTCTCACTTCTTTCCTTCATGCTATTTTCCCCCATCTTTCTCAGTGGCATCATTTGGCAGCATTAGTATATAGCTGAGTGAATTACACAAGGTGAAGGAAAAACACTCAAACAGTTTTTCTCCCTGTAGAGTTTCATTATAGAAATGCTCTGAAGTCATGGGTGGCGAGTGTGAAAATGTAGAGATGTAGATTGGTTGGTAATCAACTCAATGTTTGTAAGTAACCTGAGATGTAGTATTCTAATCATTCTCTATACCATCCCATGGAAGCTGGGTTTAATTCAGCTAAATGGCCCATGCGACTTCACTCCCCTTCAATTTGGCTTCTCCCCCGTGGCGAGAGTTCTTAATCAGAATTTCCTATTATTTAGTAACTAAATTAAAATCTGTAAATTGTAGGCAATTGCATATAATGCAATGATATATCCGTAAGAATTGAAATTACTCAGAGCATTCCATGCAATGAACATTCTAACATAATAACAGTTAAACACTGGTATGAAAAATAATCTGGTAATAGATAGCAATAAAGCATGAAGGATCACTGGCCTTTATTTCTGAAGAAAAGATATAAAAGGTAGATGCTTTTTCTCAAGAAAGTGCTGATTTAAAAGGAGTTAGGTGTGAGATTTTTCATTCCAATAATAATTAATTATATTTATGAACTGATTGCTTAATATGTGCCAGATGTTTTGCTAAGCATTTACATACCTTATTTCATTTAATATTCACAACAATTTAATGAGGTACACACTGCTATTACTGACTTTTTGCATATCAGAAAATAAATTGAGACTCAGAAAGGTTAAGTAACTTGCCCAGGGTCACACAACTACTGTAGTGTTCAAGCTAGGATTCAAATTCAGATATGCCTGACTCTAGACTTTGGGCTCTGAATGCTGTGTTATATAAATATAATCACAATATACTTACATATTTATTTTTACTATTTTTTATATTTTGGATGAAGTGCTTATCTTAAAATGTGATTAAATCAGAGAGGTAATTGGAAGTGTGGCATATTATGTTTGTTGGACTTCTAGCCCTTGAAGGTCAAGCATTAACACATGAAACTTTGCAATAGTAAGTCAACACAATGTGAGATTATGAAAGACTAGAGTAGATAGGGGTAGTGGAAGAAAGCTTTCTGAAAGCGGTGAGACTTTTAACCAAATCTTATACAAATATAAAGGTGTTTGGAAGGTACCAAAATACATTTGTAGAAGAACATGAAAATATTACTAAAGGTGAATGAATTACTATCAGGAAAAAATGTGGCAATACACCAGCTAAACATTTTTCAATCATGGGTGCACATTAGAATCAGGTAGAGTGTTCTTAAAAAAATACAGATTCCTAGCCCCTCCCTTGACTGATTTTTAAAATCTAAGGTGGAGAGACTTGGAGAGTGGTATTTCTTAAAAGTTCTGAATGTGATTATAATGTTCTGAGCTGGTACTAAGAGTAATTGATAAAGCTGTCTTGCTGTATTGGTGTTGGGGTCAAGAAGGAAATAAAATTGGGTGGGCATGACGCAGCCACAAAACATGGTAAGATTCTGATGTTAGACTGATGGTAGACACCTGGATATAGCTGGAGATTTCCAAGTGAGAAGGGTCAATTCAATTTAATTCAGTTAATGAAAACTGAAAGCTTATGAGCAAGGTATTGTAGAGGGATGTGACAAAATGCACTAAATATGATCTCTGCTCTTTAAAGTTTCATGTATGTAGTAGGAGGTATAATGGGAGCTGTATTAAAGCATGCACATATTAGGTTATAACAGGAATGCAGAAGTGATCTGAAATAACTTAGGAGTACTCTATTTATGTTTGGGACTATCTGAAATTTTTAAAAAAGGAGATGACTCATTTCAATTTTGACCTAAAAGTAAAATGGAATTTTTAAGAGACACGAGGAGAAGAGCATTCTTGGTTTGGAGTAAAGAAACTCAGAGGCCCAGAGTTTATGTGGATGTGAGCAGGATGGTGGAAGTGGAAAGGAGCTGGATGAGAAGTGGAGAGAACACACAGGAAGAAAGGCCAAAATGTTCACCTGAAGGTCAAAGCATGGCCTCTGACTCCTTGTCATGAATTCCATGATGGAAATGAAGTGTAGCTTAATTAAGATCAGGTGGTGGAGAAGAAAGTAAGAGAAGGAAGAGCCTGCCACTGCAGATTATTAAATGTGCTGAAAGGGATTATGTGTAACTGGCCTGGTGTTCTTATGAATAAGTAACTTGCCCAAGGTCATATATCAGTTACCTGATTCCAAAGCCTTGACTAGAACCAGTGTACCACACAGCAGTAGTTCTTAGTCTCAGCAGCATTAGAATCACCTGGAGAGCTCAGACTGATACAGTATTATGGGGTGGGACCCAAGAATTTACTTTCTAACAAGTTCCCTGGTGACAATGATACGGCTAGTCTGGGGGTCACATTTTTAGAACTATTACCCAGAAAGTCTGGTTTGAGATGATGTCCAGAAATCATGTATTTTTTCAAAGTATCCCTAATGATACTAAGGAGGAGCTAGTAGTGAGAACCATTGATCTTGATTTCGAAGAGCACTGAATGCTAATTTGACTTTATGGTGGTACCAGTTGACAAGTGAGAGGAGTGCGATGTTGGCTATACATCATGATTATGAGGAGAAAATGAATTGGTAGACATACCAGGTCAGAGGTACTAGACTAGGGTAGAAACTGAAAATTGAGTCATTCCATCCTCTCTTCATTTTGCACACTAGAGGGTCAAGCAGATCTTCCAAAACGTTGCTTTCATCCCGGTATTATTCAGGTATTTATTTATTTATTTTTTTTTTAATTAAATCTTTATTGTTCAGATTATTACATTTGTTCCTCTTTTTCCCCCCCCATAACTCCCCTCCTCCCAGTTCCCGCCCCACCCTCCGCCCTCACTCCCCACCCACTGTCCTCATCCATAGGTGCACGATTTTTGTCCAGTCTCTTCCTGCATCTCCCACACCCCTTTCCCCCCCAAGAATAGTCAGTCCATTCCCTTTTTATGTCCCTGATTCTATTATGATCACCAGATTATTTATTCACTTGATTCTTAGATTCACTTGTTGATAGATGCATATTTGTTGTTCATAATATGTATCTTTACCTTTTTCTTCTTCTTCCTCTTCTTAAAGGATACCTTTCAGCATTTCATATAATACTGGTTTGGTGGTGATGAACTCCTTTAGCTTTTCCTTATCTGTGAAGCTCTTTATCTGACCTTCAGTTCTGAATGATAGCTTTGCTGGAGAAAGTAATCTTGGTTGTAGGTTCTTGGTATTCATCACTTTGAATATTTCTTGCCACTCCCTCCTGGCCTGCAAAGTTTCTGTTGAGAAATCAGCTGACAGTCATATGGGTATTCCCTTGTAGGTAACTGAGTTTCTTTCTCTTGCTGCTTTTAAGATTCTCTCTTTGTCTTTTGCTCTTGGCATTTTAATTATGATGTGTCTTGGTGTGGTCCTGTTTGGATTCCTTTTGTTTGGGGTTCTCTGCGCTTCCTGGACCTGTAAGTCTATTTCTTTCACCAGGTGGGGGAAGTTTTCTGTCATTATTTCTTCAAATAGGTTTTCAATATCTTGCTCTCTCTCTTCTTCTGGCACCCCTATAATTCTGATGTTGGTACGCTTGAAGTTGTCCCAGAGGCTCCTTACACTATCTTCGTATTTTCGGATTCTTTTTTCATTTTGGTTTTCCGGTTGGGTGTTTTTTGCTTCTTCGCATTTCAAATATTTGCCTTGATTCTTGCGCTCCTCTGGTCTGCTGTTGGGTGTCTGTATAATATTCTTTATTTCAGTCAGTGTATGAAATTAAAAATTAAGAAATTATTCAGGTATTTACAAAAACCCCTAACAAACTGCTGGTCTCAGTAACCTGGCCCTTCCCTTCCTTTCAAGGTGTGCTTTCCAGTAACTTCAAGACCAACACTGTGCTGTGCTTCAATTCCCCTTGATGACTTTGATGTGTGCGCTCAGCTCTTTAGTTCTGCCAAAAAATCAAAATAAAATAAAACTTAAAATACAGAATTAACATTCACATGGTATAAAAGCAAATAGCAAGTAAAGATTGATAAAGAAAACTTAACTCTCCCCTGTTCCCTAAATCCCCACTCCTACTCCTCAGGGGAAAGAATCTTTAACCCTTGTAGCCATTTAACTTACTATGTTGCTATTTTGTGATGGGCAATTATAGAAACTACTTCCTGCCGATACCATAGGCCTTTTATATTCCCCTCCCTATTCTCTCTCTGTAGTAATCTATTTAATCTCATTTGATTCAATAGTTTTCATTATATTGTTTTGTTAAATAGTTATCAGTTTTCGTTATTATGACTATATGAATATTGTTCTCTCAAGTGCTAAGTAAATCACCATTCTCATTTTCTTTTCTTTTTTTAAAAAAATATATTTTATTGATTCTTTTACAGAGAGGAAAGGAGAAAGCTAGAGAGTTAGAAACATCAATCAGCTGCCTCCTGCACATCTCCTACTGGGGATGTGCCCGCAACCCAGGTACATGCCCTTGACCGGAATCAAACCTGGGACCTTTCAGTCCGCAGGCCGACGCTCTATCCACTGAGCCAAACCGGTTTCGGCCATTTTATTTTCTTGCACAGATTTTATTTTCTCCAAAGTTTTGATGCTTTCCTTTTTTCTTGCCATGATTTCCTTCTAATAATTCTTAAATTATTTTTCAAACTTTTTATCATATCAGGCATTTTTCAAGTTTTTAAAAGTTTTTAAAATGTCCTTATTACTCAATCTTTATCTTTTTGTTCCTATGTGAGATGGTTATCACAAAGCTTCTATAAAGTAGTAACATTAGGACTTCCCCTCATACCTTCTGGTTTGAATTACCTTTTTCTTTTTGAGTTTACTTTTTTTGGCTCATATATTTTGGTTTACTCCCTCCTTTTACTGGAGCACATTCCCAAATAACTTCACAAGAAAGAGTGTGTGGGAGGACAGTTGTATGAGTTCTTACATCTCTGATAATGTCTTTATACTTAGACATTTTATTGATAGTTTGGCAAAATTCTATAGAAATAATTTTTGAAAATTATTTTCCATCAGAAATTTGAAGGCATTGCTCCATTCCACCCCTTCCCCTTCCCCAATGTTCAGTGTTATTTAGAAGTGGCATTCTAAATTCAAATATTTCTGTAAAAGAACTATACATATCTTTTTTCTGGAATATTTAGAATCTCCTCTCTTTTCATAGTGTTCTGAAATATTAGTAGGACATTTTTTGGTATGATAATTTTCATTTATTTATACAATTTTTGTTTTTTTAGTAGGGTATTTGAAGCTAGAATCCAATCTCATAAACTCTAGACATTTTATTTTATACATTTTTTTGATAATTTTCTTCTTTCCATATGTTCTGTTTTACTACTGTCACATGTTGAACATAGATCACTACTTTATATTTTGCATAGTTTTTGTTGGACTGTCCACTTTTTTCCTTAATCTATATGTACATATCTTTGAATCCATCATTTAAGTTTTTAATTCATTAATATTTTTAATTTGCAATAACTCTTTCTTTTTCTCTATTGCTTTTTTATAGCACCTTGTTTATGTGTTATAGACACAATATAATGAGTAAGGGGTTTAAAAATGTTTTCAGTATTTGTTTTTTCTGCATCTATTTAAAATGACAATTCTATTTGAGTGACTGTTGGAGTTTCTACCTTGCAGCATTTTCAGCTAGTATGTACCTGTTGTCTATCAGCAATTAAAATTATTCAGCATCAAAATCTTAGCTCTGGGACCAGAAAAAGGAATCTAAGAAGCATTCGCTGATAGTCTGATTCAGAGCAAGTGCTTTCCCCTTTGGTCTATTCATGCATATTTCAATTGGCATTAATGTAACGTATCTCATGGGCTCTCTTCGACATGAAATCCTGTTCTCAACTTGGCAGTGATCCTGACACTAAGTTGTAGATGTATGTTGGATGTATAAATAAATAGTGCAGGAATATAAGAATTGGGAAAATAGAGTGGTTATCTTTTAAATTTTTAGTAGATTGGGATGAGGCAGATACAGCTTTTAGGCATTTAAGGACAGAATGAGAATGAAGGCTTAGAGACAATTGACCTATAGGTCACATATTTGAGAAATTTGAGCAGAAAATCTACACTAATAAAAGAGAAACATGCAAATTGGTGTCACTCTGCTATTCCCACCAGCCAATCAGAATGACTATGCAAATTAACCCAACAAAGATGGTGGTTAATTTGCATACGCTGGCAAGGAACGAAGACTGAAGGCTCTGGCTGGAGTGAAAACTGAAGACTGAAGACTGAAGAGGCTTGGCTTCTCTGCTGCGGCTGGACCAAAGGCCTGGGTCCTGGGTGCCAGAGGAAAACCAGTGCCAGCAGCCATGGGAAGGAAGGCCTATTGCATAAATCTTCGTGCAACGGGCTTCTAGTATAATATATAAAATAGGATACTTATCAGAGTGGCAGCATAATCTAATGAAGGAAGGTATTTTATAAATTGGAATAGACATTTGTGTGACTAAGGGCACAGGGAAGGAGACAGTAGAAAGAGAGGAATTAAAAATATTGTGGAGGAAGTATTAAATGAAGGTAATATATGTATTGAAAGTCTCCTTATATAGGAAAGTATAGAAACAGAATGGACAGATATACCTCTTTTGATATAATGCCATAAAAAGAATTCAGTTCTAGTTTACTTCAAGTCATAGTACAGTGTAGCACCTTAGAGCATAGGATTTGAAATTCCAACAGTTCTTATCCTCTTCATTTTATAGAACAGATCCCAGAACTATTTGATCTTGAAGACTGATATAGATTAAAGAAGTGGCATGAATGGGGATTAGCCCAAGGTCACCTTCTCTTTGGTTTATTAATGCACGGAACAATTCAAAGTATGTACATAAGATTGAGGCACAGTAAGTATATGTAACTTCTTGATGCTCCCTTGGTTTGTATAATTTGAAGTGCATGCTGAGCTACTTAAACAAAGTGGACCTAATCCATAATGTTTTAAGAGTGATAGAGGTTTATTTCTCGCTCATGGAAAAGTATATAGATGAATGGCACAGGGCTGTCACCCAAGCTCGCTCTAATCACCACTTCACAGCCAGTGATGGGGACAAAGAGAATTAATTCAGGGTCAGCCATCTGTATGGATGTGACTCAAACGTTGAAGAAATCTTTTCTATTAACCTCCTACAGGCCTAAATGTAGTTATATGACCACACTTAACTACAAGAGAATCTAAGAAATGCAGTCAGTAGCTGGGCACTCATCGCAGTTACTATATTTTATTTTATCTTTAATAAGTGATTCTCTTTTTCCTCATTTTATTTTATATTTTTATTGACTTTAGAGAGAGAAAGGAAGAGAGAGAGAAAAATTAGTTTGTTGTTCCACACATTTATGCATTCATTGGTTGATTCTCGTTTGTGCCCTGATCAGGAATTGAACCCACAACCTTGGTGTATCAGGACAATGCTCTCACCAACTGAACTACCCAGCCAGGGCCTGCTGTTATTGCATTTTAAATTCTTCCGAGTCTTGGATAAACATTCTCGTCATAGCATCAGTTAGGTGTTTAAATGGGAGAACTGAGGCAATGAAACAGACAAGCAAAATGAATACTTAATGAAACATCACAACACATTGAATAAATATGAGAGAGATTAAATACAAATTTACAGAGGCATCTATTTAAAATGACAATTCTATTTGGGTGCCTGTTGGAGTTTCTACCTTGCAGCATTTTCAGCCAGTGTGTATCTGTTGTCTTTGAACAATTAAAATTATTCAGCATCAAAATCTTAGCTCTGGGACCAGAAAAAAGAATCTAAGAAGCATTCGCTGATAGTCTGATTCAGAGCAAGTGCTTTTCCCTTTGGTCTATTCATGCATATTTCAATTGGCATTAATGTAAAGTACCTTATGGGCTCTCTTCAACATGAAATCCTTGTTCTCAACTTGGCAGCGATCCTGGCATTAGGTTCTAAATGGTCAGTCTGGGATGGTAAATCAGCTATGCTCAGCTGATGGGTCTAACAATGAGGAGATTGCTGGAGGCAGGTGGTGTTGTGAGGCCTAATTCTGTTGGCATTAAGTGACAACTCATATTTGCTACAGGAGCAGTAAATTGCACTGTTTTAAAACAGGAAGTCTGAGTTAAAAGCTGTGTAAAACCATTATACTGTAGCCAGCACTCCAGGCTTTTCTAATTAGGTCATTTGGAAAAAGATGACCTTTTCATTTCTGTGCCTCTTTGCTGGGGACACATGTTTCTAATTATCATTCGTATTTTACTTTGCCAAAGCTGTTGACAAGCTGAGCTTTTTTGTGTATGCATGTGTGTGTGTGTGTGTGTGTGTGTGTGTGTGTGTGTGTGTGTGTCCACATGCACTCTATGAAGTTAATAACACTTCTGTATTCTACATTGGGCAAACAGAAGAAGATGGAAAGAATGTGTATAGTAGTTTTGATGTCAAGCAACCAAAAATCATATGGATTTGAGTGAATAACACATTTTTGATGTCCCCAATGTTTTAGGCCAACTTGACTGTAACTTTGTCTGAAATCATTGTCAAAATTTCTTCTGCTTTGGGCTAGCAAGTATGATAACACTGTGTAAAATACAAGGGTGACATGAACTTTGGTTCACATTTTTACTGGAAACATAACTGCTTGCCATGCTTGAAATTCTGTGCAGGACCAAGACCAAAAATCTCGTGGTTATCTTTTAAGGCTCACGTGTCCTTCTGTATGCTGTTTTTTTGGAACATTGACAAATGCAAACATGTACTGTCCTCTAATGACCACTTCTTCCAAAAGAAGTTATGAATAAAGGGACAACATGCGTATCAATTGTTCAAAAATATACTCCATGTTTTAGGAGCTAGCCCAAGAAAGGAGGCATTCCCTAAGGCTGGCTTTTACACTGACTTCCTTTTCTAGTTGGGGGAAAGTTTCTCAATATGCTATCAAGTTGCTCATCTGCAATCATAAAATCACAGAGCTGGCAGGACTTTGATAAGTCTTCTGCTCACAGTCTCTTTTGAGGCCTTTCTTAACTTAAACTCTTCTGAAATATAATGGACTCTTCTGTATTAAATCTCTCACAGGGGGACTTGACAAGGAAGAATGACACTATCTAAATGTTTAATATATAAATTACTCTGGCAGTTTGAGGAAAATGTATGGGAGATGAGTTGAAGTTTATTATGAAATTGCTAATAATTTATTTGATTCAATTTTCTCTTAGAAGTTCTATAGTGGGTAATGATGGGTCTCTGATGGAGCACTTTCAAGTTTGCAAAGGGAGCTGGAAGTCATTGTATGATAGAGCTTGGTGACCTGCTGAGGTGCCCTGAGCTACAGTTCTACAGTTCTGAGCAGCAGAGCCTGGGCCAGTGCCAGGTGAAGCTACCATATTGGAGAAGGTGTTTCTTGAGTTGGGCACTCTCTGGTCTATTCGTTTCCTTCTACTGCTCTGATGATCCTAGAAGATTTGACTTTCTTTTTCTTCAGTTCTTGGTTGGCAACTATTACTATCAATATGTTTATCAATAATTAAAATAGCAACTGCAAATGGCTAAAAGGAAACATTTGAAGGATGGTAGGGTTGAACATTGTTGTTCCGTAGGCACTCTTAGTGGTTGAATAGATGGTTATGGTCATATTTGTGAGTTGGTGTTGAGAATGGACCTAGCAGACCTCCAAGTACAGAGACTGTGATTGAGCAAGTTTCCTTAGCTGATGCACACAGTAATCGATTGCCATATTTGCATCAGGGCCACACTTCCCAGCCAGTAACCAAGACAGGCAGAGATACTAAGGCAAGTTCATTCCTAGGAGATACATGAACTCCCCTAACAGCCAACTTGGGCTAGTGGAGTTCCCCATGGCCTCAAGGACCTTCCCTTAGGCTGTGGGGTAGTCTAGGAGGCTTCTTTCTGGCTTTGCCTCATTCAGGGTGTGGCTTGCACATGGATCTCACCATTCTACCAGTCTCTCTCTGCTCTCTCCCCACTATTACCTATACTTGCCTTAGTGAAACCCTTAGGCAGATAATTTTTATGCTCTAAACACAACAGAACTAGGCTGTGGTGCTTTATAAAACTTGGGGGTACTATAAGAGAATAAGCACGTGAAAAAGGAAAACTTACTACTGCTTCAAATTTCACTGATTCTAACTGCCATCTGTCTTGCACATCACTGGGAGCATCTTGTTTTTTCAAGCTGATGGCACAGTATTTAGCTGTAAATCCAGTCCATGGCTGGGAACAAAGTTACTCAGCTTCTTGTTAGAGTGCACCCATCTTAGGTCTGTGAAAAAATGAGCTCTTATTGTGCTAAGGACCATATTAGAAGCTGGATGTGGCAGTCTATAGAGCAGTCTTAACAACCAGTTTCACCTAAAGAGCATCACAGGATAATTTTGTTTTACTGAGAAGGAAACCAGCATTGATTTATTAAGGCTTTGTACTCTAAAACGGAGCAGGGACATGTGCAAAAGTGTAAGGAATTCCTTTTTTGTGAGGGGTGTTGCATTAAAAACAACAGGTGAACAAGAACCCTGGTCAATGCTCATGGACCTTGGAGGGTATGGCCCTGAGCAACTCACAATGTCAATTATTCAATAATATCTGTAGTAGAAATGGGCCCATTTACAAGAGGTAGAACTTGACTTTTATAAAGTCTTGGTTTGATTTATAGAGACTGATTTAAAGAGACAATGAATTTTAGTAAAATTGCTTCTAGAATTTTAGATCAAGTTCTCTTAAATATGTATTATTAGCACTGAAGGACTGGGAGTGATGGTGAGTTATGTTTTTTAGTATTTTTCTTTATTTTCTTTACTTTTTTAATCTTTGATTTTTTTCCACTTGAAAATTTGGATTCTTAAAATTACAAAAGAGTGAAAAAAACCCCGAAGTTCCAACTTAAAAGAAAACATAAAAGATGTGTGAATTATTCCCTGGCTCTCATATCACTTTCATTCCATTGGCCAGAACAAGTCACAAATTCATTCCAAACCTTACCTAAGATAATGCTTTAAGAATGATCTGATACTAAACTGACTGCAGAAGGCTATTTATTCAAACACTGCCTTATTCCAAAAACAGCTATTAAAGGAGGTTGTTTAGCATTGGGGAACCTTCTCTGAGGCTTATTTTTTTTAAATAGGTCATTATATTTAATGACTTCACAGTGAAGACAATTATTTAGATTATAAAGGTCAAAAGCTGGAAAATATTGGAGGCATGTGGGGGTGAGGCATTTGTTGTCCATTTTTTATCTTTCCACCTAAGTAAGGTGAAGATTCAGGAAAGAGGGAAACAGAACATTACATAACTCTCTTTTTGAATAAGTGAAGGTTACATAGTGAAGTCAACCCACCTCACTGCACAAACCTGAGGAATCATTCCAAGTGA
This sequence comes from Myotis daubentonii, assembly GCF_963259705.1. NCBI lineage: Eukaryota > Metazoa > Chordata > Mammalia > Chiroptera > Vespertilionidae > Myotis > Myotis daubentonii. Next base: position 66,262,364 of record NC_081843.1, read on the forward strand.
ACACTGAAGACAAGATGCCTTCTTACATGAGAATCTCTCTCTTCCCTTGTGTTGTTGAGACGACCAGGAAAGTCATTATCCTACAAACTCAAGGTGTGGCAGAACGAGTAGTGGCATTGGAACCAGCCAACCTGGATTGCAGTCAGTAGCTGGGGACATCAGATAGGTCATGGGGATTCTCTGCACCACAGTGTCCTCTTCTGTTCACTGAGGCTGGTGCTCTCAAAGGTCCCTTTTCTGCTCTAATTCCTTGTTTCACTTTGTAAAATTATGCTTCCAAAATTCTTTGATGTTTCCTATTTTATCTTAACTATTTATGACACTTTGCACCCATCTGTGTACTTTTGTCTTTATAAAAATATTTTTTTTCCTTAAGAGACTCACTTCATGTTTTCCAGCTTTATTGTATAACACTGTATAAGCTTAAGGTATACAATGTATTGATTTGATGCACTTATATATTGCAAAATGATTACCACCATGATATTAGTTAACAACTAATCATGTCATATAATGACCATTTCTTTTTTGTAGTGAGAACATTTAAGATTTACTCTCTTGGCAACTTGCAAGTATAAAAATAATATTTAAGATTAATAAGTCCAGTGGTTGCTGTGACAATATGGGCCTCTCTCATCCTGCATCTTCTGAAATCCCTTGCCAAATAACAATGTAACCCCACTGGTACTTCAGTTTGGTGGCAGTGTTGGGTAAATAATAAAGACTTAAAATAATAAAGGCTTATTTCTTGCTTATGGCATATAGCCCCAGTGGTCATCTGAGGAGCTCTGCTCATTCTCACTTAGGGCCCAGACAGAGGGAGGCTCCATCTGTGCTTTCATGATCCATGAAGGGAAAGGCGGTACAGTTGAGATGTGTGAATTGTTCACTGGCTCTCAAATCACTCTCATTCATTGACCAGAACAAGTCACAAGTTCATCCCTAACTGAAAAGAAGAACGAGGTAATGCCATTCTACATAGTACCAGAAGGTAAAGAGCCAGAAAGATTTGGTGAACATAACTAATGGTCACCACATCAGCTAAAATCAAGAGGGCAGCAGAAACAGGTGCCTAGGAGATAAGGGCAGTTTGGAGGTGTCACCGGAGGATTACCAACTGCCCTGATTCTCTTCATAAAATGAACTCACATGGTGAACTCATGACTAACTTGTGTTTCCCTTTCCTATTCACAAACTGCTTTACACTACCTTCCTCTGAAGAGTATATGAGATCTTAAAGACTACAATCTAGTCCCGCCTCTCTGAGATTACTTCTAGAGACCACCTTGATTGGAGTTATGGGATTTTTAGATCCCTTGGATTGTATATGACAGTTTGCTGTGTGGCTTTCTCTCCTCGCTGGTTAGGCATAGCCACTGACTTTGGGTTTTACTAGTGCAAAAGGGCCACCTTACCCCCAAGTTCTCAAAGGATACCTCATTATTAAAAGGAGAAGCATCCCCCTTCTTTCAATACTAATGTTTCACTCCACACAGAAGAGGGGAGGACACATCACTTTAGAGTTGGGCTCCAGCCAGTCAACCAAGGGACCATTTTAGTTATCCTGTCTGATTTCTGGTTGGGTTATGGCCAAGTGCCATCCCAGTTTTGCACTTCTTTCTTCCATCTACAGAACGTCTGTTGACCCTTGGGGAACATTTTCTGAACATGTCCTTGTAACATGGTGCCAGGCACTACAGAAAATCTGAGGTAAACTGAGACACTTCTTATTTATTTTTTTTTGAGATTCTTGGAATGTAAAAAATAAAGTAATGCCAAGAAAGGATTATAGAAATTGGGAAGAATTAAAAATTGTTAGGTAAACTGTTTCTTTTTAACACTCTTGCCAGTACAGCTATGGAAGTCTAGGTATAATCCTTATTTTGGAGATATCATAAAAAATTTAAATTTGATTCTTGTTTTGAATATGAGGCTTATGCCCCCATTCCCAATATACCCATTATAGGTTCTGAGAGTAGGTGTAAGACATTCTGTCTGCCCTTAAGACACTCAAAATCAATTTGGGAAGTCAGTATTAAAAATATAATACAGAGACTAACACAGGTGGCATATAATAAAGTGCTTACTTGTTAGAAGATACTATATGTATTTTTAAGAGTCCAGAGAATAGAGAGATAGCTATGTATATATAGACTAATTAGGAGTGGTTTCATGGAAGAGTTAGGATAAAGGCTAAAAGACTTTTAGGAATAATAACACAAAGACAAAAATATATTGACTTCCTTCTATACGTTTACATTCAAATAAAACTGGCTTTCCTTTACCATTTTCATTTGTTGGTCCATCCTCAGCCAAAAAAAGCCCTGGATTTGAGCTCTTCTGAAATCCTGTATAATGTAAGCTGTGTTGCTATCCCGCTGAAGTTGGCTAATATGTGAACCAACAGCCTCCAGGAATGCAGATTTTGAGCGCAAACAACGGACTCTGCTCATTCTTCCCTTTGAGTCCAGGAGGGAACTAATAACCTTCTTTCCTGGCATGCAAAACCTAGCAGGAGCTGAGCAGTGTGGTTGGCAGAGTTGATGTAGGCGTGCCTGCTGGAGGGGCTTCAGAAGCTCTTGTGTCTTTGAAGCGAGTGAGGGAATCTCATGTGGAGTGAGCCCAAGCGTGGTGGGACCAGACCCACAAAACATTCTCCCTGTAGCGAGGCTGTGAGCATCCCCTATGGCTTCCCTTTTGGACAGCAGGAGTCTGGGGAGCACACCCCACGGAGTCACCAAGTCTGCAAGAGCAGCGGGAGAACACTTACCACCCATTGAATCCTGCTCCCGCTGTGGTGCTGCTGGCTGGAGGGGGGCTCATCAGACTGAATTTTCTTCCCTTCTAAGAAGATATATATATATATATATATATATATATATATATATATATATATATATATATATATATATATATTTCTCAAAACTACAGTTAGAATTTCTGTTTGAAAATGAATTCTTAGACTCTGGTTTTAGTTAGAAATTTCCATAGGGAACAATAGAACTATAGTACATTTCTAATTGAAAACTTTGCATTGTTGATGAAGTCTTGAATATAATAAGACTAAGCAACCCAAACATCTGTTACTTCCAATCTTTTCTCCCTCAACTTGCAGCAGACTTGTGGCACTAGTCTTGGAATGTGGGCACTGTCTCTGATCAGTATTTTGGAATGCACAAGAAAATATAGATAAGATTCTCTGTTCAGAATTTGTAATGCATTACAGATTGTACTGTGGGTTTCTGAAACAACGAAAAATTGTGGTGGGTTTTAAAGCAGTTTGGAAGAACAGCCCAGTTCTTTGATGCAGGGTATTTAAATTAATGTTAGTCACAACATAAAGCTCAAGTTTAAAATTTGTGTCTCCCTCTGATTACCACACATCAAACTACTTGACATGGAGACAAAATTGCATTTCTCTGGGGGGAAATGCAATGCTATTTTGATGATTGTATGCACTGGAAACAAAGGTCCTTGTCAGCCATGTTGAGTGTGGTGCTGGGAAGTTTCAGCCAACTTGGCTGTGGACCAGCCATAGTGGCTGAGCAGGATGGTTGTTGCTATCAACAGCCTCTGGTGGGGAAGGTGGGGTCTGGGCCTGATGGAGGCGAGGGTCAAAGCCCTAGCACTTACTGAGCTGGGGCATGAATGTACTAGCTGCCTGGGCCATGGCCACTGAGTCAAGGAGAACTGGCAGCTCCCTCTGCATATGCCCAGAGGCTATAGAAACGCGGCTTACCGTTGGTGTTGGTAAAGGATACACATCCTGAAAAAAAAAATCCCTATATGCTATTATTATTAATTATTATTATTATTATTAATTATTTTCTGGCAAAGACTTCTTAAAGTTAATATGACAGTGAGATGCTTACTATTTAATAAAAGTTCTATTACACTATAACCTATCAAGAAGTTATCCTGCTAAATACGTTAAAGGCCATTTTCTTTTTTAAAAATTGCTCTTACACACTATGCTGGGCAGGCAGCCTTCAGCCTGGAGGGGATGAGATGATGCTTGGAGGAGACTGTGCAGAGAGGAAGGTCATACCCTCCACCTTCCTGCATTTGATAGCTGTGTCTATGCAGTAACCCCTGGGAACTGACCTTTAGACCACTTCACAACCAACATTCCCTTTCAATTAGATCACACTTTACTTGATAAGACCATTATCTTTCCCCTCCAGAGTTTCTCAGGATCTGGTCCTGCCCAGAGAGTTCCTCACCCAGTAAGCCTGCCTAGAGTCCTTTAAAACCTCTGACTCTCCATTCCTGGGTGCTGGCACCATTTTGGGGCTCAACCCATCTGGTCTCCAGATTACCTAATAAACTTACAATTCTTTACCACTTTCAGCCTCATGCATACCTCCTTCAGTGACCCTAACAATTCTCAATTATTTTATTTGCATATTAAGTGTTATTTAAGAGTACAGAGAAAACATATAGTATACAGACAAATATTGGCATTACGTGAGCCTCTTGTTTGACAGTCTCTCCTTTGTAAAAAGAAAAATCTATTGGACACAGTCATGCCCATTTATTTAAGTCTTGTCTATGGCTGCTTTCAGGTGAAACAGTACAGTTGAGTGCTTGTGATACACTTTGTATGGCTTTTGCAAAATCAACAATATTCTGGCCCTAGAAAAAAGTTTGCTGACTCCTAATCTAAGATAACAATTTATTTTCCTTTACTGACGGTATCACAGAAAACTAAATCATGAAAATAACCCACCTGTGACTAACACCCCTCTTTTTGAAAGCAAGACGCAAAGAAATACAAAAAGACCAAAAACCCCGCAAACAAAATGTTCCCCCAAAACCAAAAAGAAATGTCCTTACAAAATTTAAGAAGTACTGATATAAATTAAATTCATAGAATAATGAATGTGTTCATTAAAATATGCTGAAGTTAATGAAAAATTGTATTCTTGTCAGATAGCGCATGAGAAAAGAATACTCGGATATGAATCAGAAGACTTCTATGCCTGTCTCAATTTTGCCATTCTCTAACTCAGAAGTTGGTGAAGGGTAAGAGAATAAATACTTCAGGCTTTGTGGGCTTTATTTTATTTCATTCAAAACAAGTGCTGCGCTGGATTGGTCTGCAGCCCTGTAGTTTGACCAACCCTGCTCTAACTCAGTGTTCCTGATGAGCCCCAACCTCCATGGGCTGCATTTTCAGGAGACTGAAGTCAACATCATCTCCTAGTTTTAATATTTTTTCTATCTTGTTATGTAAATCAGAGCCAATGTTTGTTTACCGTTGACTGCATTTTAGATGGGTTATTTTCTTACCACATGGAAAGTAGAGTTATAACAATACAGGTGAAGTGGCATGTGAAAAGAAAAAATTTACATTTCCTGGCATATGAATTTCTATTGCTTTGTAATAAATTTATTCCAAACTTGGAAGTATAACACAACTATTTGATCTCACTTTTAGTTTTTTAAAAATAATTTAATCTTTATTGTTCAAATTATTACAGATGTCCCTCTTTTTCCCCCCCATAGCTCCCTCCACCCTGTTCCCACCCCACACCAGACCCTTGCCACCCCATTCTCCGTGTACATAGGTACTGCGTACATGCATATAAAATCTTTGTCCCATCTCTTCCTGCACCCCTACACCCCATTCCCCCCGAGAGTTGTCAGTCCGCTCTATTTCCATGCCCCTAATTCTATTACGTTCACCAGTTTATTCTGTTCATCAGATTTTTTATTCATTTGATTTTTAGATTCACTTGTTGATAGATATGTATTTGTTGTCACTCTTTTTCCACAATTTTTTATCTTTACCTTTTTCTTCTCGTTCCTCTTCTTAAAGAATACCCTCCAGCATTTCATATAATACTGGTTTGGTGGTGATGAACTCCTTTAGCTTTTTCTTATCTGTGAAGCTCTTTATCTGACCTTCAGTTCTAAATGATAGCTTTGCTGGGTAGAGTAATCTTGGTTGTAGGTTCTTGCTATTCATCACTTTGAATATTTCTTGCCACATCCTTCTGGCCTGCATAGTTTCTGCTGGGAAATCAGCTGACAGTCGTATGGGCACTCCCTTGTAGGTAACTGTTTTTCTCTTGCTGCTTTTTATATTCTCTCTTTGTCTTTTGCCCTTGGCATTTTAATTATGATGTGTCTTGGTGTGGTCCTCTTTGGATTCCTCTTGTTTGGGGTTCTCTGTGCTTCCTGGACTTGTAAGTCTACTTATTTCGCCAGTTAGGGGAAGTTTTCTGTCATTATTTCTTCAAATAGGTTTTCAATATCTTGCTCTCTCTCTTTCTTCTGGCACCCCCATAATTCAGACATTGGTACGCTTGAAGTTGTCCCAGAGGCTCCTTACATTATCTTCATATTTTTGGATTCTTTTTTCATTTTGTTCTTCCAGTTGGGTGTTCTTTGCTTTCTCGTATTTCAAATCTTTGACTTGATTCTTGGGATCCTCTACACTACTGTTGAATCTCTGTATATTATTCTTTATTTCAGTCAGTGTATGCTTAATTTCTGACTGTTCCTTTCCAGTTTTTTGGCATTCTCACTAAGATCCTTGAAGGTCTCACTAAGTTCCTTGGAGGTTTCTAGAAGATTCTTGAGAAACCTTATAACTGTGGTTTTGAACTCTATATCTAGTAGTTTGCTTTCCTCCATTTTTTTTCATTTGTGACACGCTTCTTTGTCTCCACATTTTGGCTGTGTTCCTGTGTTTGTTTCTATGTATTGGGTAGCTGCTCAGTCTCGTTGAGTTGATAAAGTGGCCTTGTATAGTAGGTGTCCTATAGGGCACAGTGGTTCAGCCTCCCCAATCACCTGAGGTGGACACTCTTGGGGCACCCCTTTGTGGGCTGTGTGCACAGTGTTGTTGTAGTTGAGCCTTGATTGCTGTTTGTATCACTGGGAGGAATTGACCTCCAAGACAGTTGGCTGTGAGGACTAGGTGTGTCTACAATGGAAGAGCTGCTGTGCAGGAGACACCCTTATGGGGCAGGACTTGCTTCAATGGGGCTTTGTTGCTCACTGAGTCTGCCCTTGAGTGTGTCACTTATGGATATGAAGAGTTGTAATCTGGTATGTTCTCACACTGACCACTGGGTACACTGGCTCTTGGATCTCCAAGGAGGTGCAAAGTCAGCCACTGCCTGGGGCTACCCAGCAGGAACCACAGAGAAATCTGCAGATTTCTCCTCTTTGTGTCGGGTTTGGAAGTGCCCAGATGAGGCCCAGCTGTGAAGCGAGGCAGGTTGCTGCAGTGCTGGCCTTTGCCCTCTTTTGATAGCTTTGGGGCTCCCTGACCCAGCTGCAGTTTGACAGGTTTTAGGCTTAGAAAGGACTGGCCATTCATATGCAAAAGCAGCACGCACAGCTTGGGTGGGGTTGTAAATTGGGTGGGGCGGGTCTCGGGGAATCTCCAGGGTGGAGCAAATAGCAATGGCTGCCAGTCAGCTCTGCACCAGGAGGTCTCAGCTCAGGCACAATGACCTTTGTGAGCACCTCCATTTGGAAGAAAGCCACCCCTAGGTTACGTTTCTCCCTGTATGTGTCTGGGTCCCCCAAAGTCCCGCCCAGCACTGAAGCTCAGAGCAAGTGGGAGCTTTTATCTCACTCCCGATTAAAAAAGCGGCGCACCCGGGTTCCAGCCCATTCCACACCTCCGAGCCTCCCCACCTCCACACCTCCGCACTTCCCCACCTCCACACCTCCGCACCTCCCCACCTCCACACCTCCGCACCTCCCCACCTCCACACCTCTGCACCTCCCCACCTCCATACCTCCGAACCTCCTCACCTCCTACCAGTCTCAATGCGCTTTCTTCTTTACCTCTCTAGTTGTACTTACACTCAGCCAGCTTTCCCATAGTTCTGGATGATAGTTGTAATTTTAATATGGATGTGGGAGGCAGCAAGTACAGGTGTTTACCTATACTGCCATCTCGGTTCGCTCTCTCACTTTTAGTTTTTTAAGTTAGAAATTCAAGGTGGGCTTGACAGGACAGTTTTCACTTGGGGTTTCTCATGTGGTTATAGTTAGATGTCAGCCAGGGCCCGGCCATCTGAAGGCTTGTCTGGGCTGGACATCCAAGATGGCTGGCAGTTGATGCTGATCATCAGATAGGAAGTTAGCTGGGACTGCTGATTAGAGCACCTACACATGTCCTCTTCTCCATGGAGGTCTCAGAATAGTCAAACTTTTTACATGATGTTTGGCTTACCCCACAGTGAGCATCCCCAGAGAATGAGATGGAAGGGGCATGACCTTTTTGGACCTAAGCTGGGAAGTCTATAGAAGTCACAACTTTCCCAGATTCAAGTGGAGGACAGGTATGAGGAATGTCAAAGAATTTGGGGCCATATTTTAAAATAACCTAGCTTTAGTGATTATTAAGTTTATAATTCTAACACTGAATTAGTAGAATTTTGTACCAGCTATTCTATAATTAACCAATTATTAAAGGCAAGATATTATAATTAGGATATTCTCAGATCTCAAATGAAGCACACACACATATATATCCCTACATTTTCTTTATCTATTCATCATCTGTCAGAGGATATTTAGGATACACACACACATGCACACACATAGTCACACACACACACACATACACACACATACACACTAGAATATAATAAAGGGGGAAATTCTGCTATTTGTGACAATATTGATGAACCTGGAGAACATTAGTCTAAATAAAAAAGCCAGACACAGAAAGACATATATTGCAAGATCTCACTTATATTTGGAATCTAAAAAATGAAACACATAGGAACAGAACAGAATTGTGGCCTCTAGGGGCTGGAGGGTGGAGAAATGGGAAGATTTGGTTAAAGGGTACTAACTTTTAGATATAAGATGAATAAGTTCTGGAGACCTAATATATAGCTTAGTGACTATAGTTAACAATAATGTATTGTATAGTTGAAACTTGCCAAAAGGGTAGATCTTAAGTGTTCTCAATACACACAAAAGAAGAAAAAAGGTAACTATGTGAGACAATGGATATTTAATTAGCCTAATTAATCATTTCAAAATGTAATCACTTCACAATAAATATGTACATGAAAACAACATTTTTGTACACCTTAAATATGTGCATTTCTTATTTGTCAATAAGACTGAAAAAAGAAAGAAAGATGAGTTTAAAGATCAGTTCTTGGAGTTGATAAATGATCAATGATATCTCAGATATTCTTTTTTCTTCTTCAGTTTCAATAAATATGGGAGGGAGTGCTGACATTTATATTGGGTGTAATTTGGAAGCAAATCTAAGGAGAGCATGCTTTTCCCTGAAAGACAGACATTACTAATACTATTCATTGTGGCACATTAAGGATTCTTGAGAGACTTTTGTGAGTAGGTCTTTTTCCTTTGGGAAAGGAGGGAAAAGGGAAACTCTTCATTTCGATTCTTGCTGTAGTACTTAAAATATGTTTATTGGAGAAGAAATTGATTCCTTTATCATCAATTTCATGGGATCTTTTTTTTTTTTTTTTGTATTTTTCCCCCCTATGTTTACTTCCTCTGTGATCTATCTGAGTTACTGACAAAACGATTTCCTTGTGGCTCTAAAACCTTTTTCTTCATCAATTTGTAAGTCAATTTTTAAGTTATGTCTTGTTTCCTCTCTTCCACACCATGGAGATCTTCAAAGTAAGCATCTTTCAAAGATGCGACAAGCAAAGTGCAGCTGTAGGATAAGTAACTCCCTGTTAAGTAGCTTTGCCTGCTATTAAGTTGACTGCTGGAGATAGTGATTCATGTCAGTCACTAAAACAACAGAATTCAGGCTGCTCTGGAGTTTTTGTGTATTGGGACACTTGTAGATAATGAGATTTTCATACATTTCTAGCACTTCACACAATGCCCTGGGACCTGATAGGTAACCAGTAAATATTTCTTAATTTTAATTATCAAACCATATTTTGAAAGATTTGCCTTCATGTGGTAGCTAGATTTGTTACAGAATGGAACAATGTAAGAATTTCCTCATCAACTTTGAATAAAATTTATTAATACTAGAATAATTAACTCTTCAAGCAGGCTGCGACTTTTAGCAAGACTCAGTTGGTTGATATAAACTTATATTTTTAAGCCATCAAACTAAGAAGAAATTAAGACTAACGTTTACTTATTAAGATAATTTCCTAATCATTCTTATAAGAACGTAATGAGTGACAAACTGACGCTGGATATAAATTTATGATTTCCCAAAATAACATTTGATTGGTTTGAGTGATGTCTTACATCAAGTAATCATAGTTAATTTTTGCTTTTGGAGAGATTTGACTTACCAGTCTATCATGCCATCAGATGTATTTCAAGAATGATTTTTTTTTTGGTCTGTTGATAGAGTTAAAGCATTCCTATGGATATTCTTGAATCTATAGTTTGTATTTTTATCAGGGCAGATGGGACAAGTTCAGAATAGTGGCAAAATGACTACATCTTCATATGAAATATACTGCAAACATATAAATAATTATTTGACTTTGAAAAAATATTTTTAGTCCTATAAAGCAAAGGCACAGAGGATTTTTATCATATATGAATTTATTTTCTCTTATATGAGTTTACTTTTTGGTTACATTTATTTTGGTAATATTTAAGATGTATAATTGAAACTGATATTTTATTTTAACTCACAAAATAATCAGGTCCAATAAATTTTAGAGAGTAGATAAAATAGGGATAAAATTGATAGGCTTTACATTTCCAGATTACTTTCTGAAGGATTAAATTTGAATGATCTCCTGCCTTTTTTTTTTTTTGTGTGTGTGTGTGATGAACCAATCACCCTAACAAACCAACAAAGCCTTAACAACATTAACACCATAAACACAGAAGTCACAATAAAAATTGGGAATAGAGTAATCTTTACTGTCTGGAAACAACTTGGGAACATAAATGAATGGACAGTTGAACCTGGGAGAAGTAAGGCATGTTCCCTGTATTATTCTATTCTAGCACTTGCTGCCAGAGATGATACGAGGAGTCTGAATCTGGCTGTCTCTTGACCCAGATTCCAGTTTTTCTTTTGGATCTAGTATTACACAATTCTTTCTCTTACCCTTGACCTTGAGATGTGGCAGTTAGCCCACTGCACTGGTTCTCAAACCCTGCCTGCACAATGGAAGCACCTAGTACCCATATAAACTAGTACCCATATCCTGGGCCCTTTTCCAGGGATTCCAACTTAAGTGGCCTATGTGGGTCTCAGGCTTTGGAATTTTCATAAAGCTCCTCAGATATTTCTAAGGTGAAAATAAGTATAGAGATCCTTACCTGTCTAGTAAAGTTCAGGAGAAGGAAGAGAGCACAATCTGTGAAGATCTGCCTTTGTTCTCATCCTTAATGTTATGTTTTCTCACAGATCCTTCAGAGCCTCAAAAAACCCAGTGAAGCCAGCCTTAGGTGAGCCAGTGATGGTGACTCATGCTTTCTGACTCTTTCCCAAATTGCTTTCTTGATTTTCTGTGCCCATAATCTCTCCCCGAAGGGAAACTCAAAAGAGGCCAGAGGAGGACAAGGAATGTCAGTGATACTTGGCACATATATTGTGACACGTATTCAGTAAGTGAACTGGGAAGTATTGAAAGGTATGAACTGGCAAACCAAAATGTATGTACAGCAAAATTAATCAAAGCACACACTTAATTTTAACCAGTACTATCAGAGTAAGCATGCATTGGTATAGGATTTAGAAAGGCTTAGATTGAAGTTCTGGTTTCACCATTATCTGCTGTGTGACTTTCACAATTTATACTTACCCTCTCTGAGCTTGAGTTTTCTTATCCATAACATAGAAACAATATCTAGTATAGTTTCCTTATATTGTTGTCATGAAGATTAAATTACAAAAGTTAAATAACATTTTATATTATTAGGTGATATACACATGTTATTACTATGGATTGAGCTGCTTTAATATATATTTATGTGAACACATTTCATGGTTCACTTTTTCAATAAGGGAGTAATTCTGGGGAACAATGATTATAAAACTATAATTAAATCAATGTGTCATAGTCTTCAACTAATTTGCTTGGGTGCCAAGTTTATATAAAATGAAGAATGTGTCTTTGTAAACCCAATCCTTTAATCTCACATAGGATATAATTGACTGGTGGTTTTGTAAAACAAAGTTCCATATCATTTTCTCATAATTTAGCAATTTTTATCCCAATAGCTATTGAGACCATAGTAACCATTACAAGGAAAACCAAAACTGTAGGGACAGACACATTTGTGATTCTGTTAGGTTGTGGAAGAAGTCTTAGTTTTGTTTTAAACTTAAGTAGTAGTGTCTCAGCCAATTTGGGCTTCTATAACAAATTACCACAAACTGGGTGGCTTAAAAACACACATTTATTTATCACAGTTATGGAGCCTGGGAAGTTTGAGATTGGAGTGTCAGCATGGTTGGTTTCTAGCAATAGCCTTCTTCCAGGTTTGCCAACTTGTGTCCATATGTAGTGGAAAGTGGGTGAGTTAGCTAGCTCTCTGGGAACTAATTCCATTCATGAGGGCTACACCCTGGTGACCTAATTATCTCCTAAAGGGCCCAACTCTAACTATCATCACGTTGGGGGTTAGATTTCAACATGTTAACTTTGGGCACACACAACATGCAATGCACATAACATGTGGCTACCAGAAACAGAGTGAAAGGTAATGTCCATTACCACCATTTAGTGAGCCAATTCTATGTGCTGGGCCCATGCTAAGTGTTTCTAAACTTCTCACTTAGGCTCTCAAAATTTCTGTGTGAATTAGGTTCTATTATTATATCAATTTTATTGTTGAAAAATAAAGCAAAAAAAAAAAAAGACTGAGGCACAGAGCTACTATTGTTTCCCCATTAAATCCAAGTAATCGAACTCGGATCTCTTGCTTATAATCACTGAACTATACTGTCTTCTATTAATCACTGCTAGAAAGGTTTATTGCCAGGTTGATTTGGTGAAAGGAGCTTGGAAGGAGGGAGTGGGAATGAAGGATAGCCTACCGTTTCTTTCAGAAATAGTTACCTTGGCTTAGTGCATGGACCCAGGTTGAACTATATAGAGGGTAAGGATCCACAAACTAGCTGAAAGAAATTATTCTCACAGAAACTGTGAATGGCTGGTACTCAGTCACCCTGTTCCAGGTGATGGACTGTGACAGCATTGGGACTTTAGTGCACTGGGGCTTTGGGAACATCAGATGGCAACATCGTAGGTTCAGGCAAGAGCATTCTTACCAACAGTCTCCTTAGCCATGGACTTTGGTTATAACTCAGGGCACCATACAGGAGGGGAAGAACATAACTGATGCCACACTATAGTACTTGATCATGAATACAGGCAACATTCTCTTGGGAATTCCAAGAGGGTACATGTGAGGCACTTTGCATTATTAAGGGAGACATATCCAAGTAAGACAAAGGCAATTTTTGTGGCCTTGACTTCACAGTACCTGTGGGCTGAGGTGACCTGCACAACAATAGCAACAAGAATAACAACTCACCATTGCTCTTCTAAATGTTTTACATACCATTAACTCAATTTCCAGAGCAGTTCAATGAACTAGAACGCTAGGTAATATTAACACCTCCATTTTACAGATAAGCATCTTGGAGATAAATAAGTTGCCCAAGTTCACACAAGTTAATCAATGCAAAGTAATATTAAATCACATCTTTCTGAATCCAGAGCCTGTACAATGTATTGCCCTTTGTTTTCTTACAAAAAAGCTAGCTGAAGAGAGTGTTGTGCACATTTTGATTAGAACTGCCATGAGTGTTGGAAGTGGTTGAATGTCAACCAGGCTAGTATGACAAGAACATGAACACCAGGGTTGGACTCATCAATATGAGGACACTGGGGGTTTTTGCTTGATATTGCTCATAGCTCCTTCAGCTGATCTTATGACTTGCACAAACTGATAGTCATTTAGGAGTTATGAAATTAATTTTCATCTAAATGCAGGGTAAGTCAGAAAAGTACTTGGATTAAAGGATTTTTATTGTTTTGCACTTGAAAGGCCAGCATTGATCAGTGATTTAAAATTACAATCACAAATTTGTGTTGATCTGAAGTAGCAAAGAAGTAACTCTCTAATTTTGTTAGAGGACACCTCAATTTGAGATTTAGGTCTGGTTATGAATATGAACAGATTCTACCTAACTATAAAGCAGACGACTGTTGAAATATTGAGAATGATACAAGCACTGAGAATGATAATAGGGCAAAAGGAAAAGGGTTTAATGACTTTATTAGAATACTAAGTTATAACATAAGCTAACACACCACATCATATTATCTGCTCCTAGGATATATGGTCCTGTTTGATTTATCAGCCTCAGAAACTGTCTTCTTTCATCATCAGAGTCCAACTGACTCTTAGACACAGACCTAGCCGAACATTCTGGAATTCAGCATAAGGTCACGTTTGCTGCCAGTTTATCTTCGACCTTAAGATCTAGTTATCATTTAAAATGTTTTTCTCATTCTTGTGACTTTGTCTTGCTCTGTTTTCTAGCTCTAGTCCATGAATGCTGACACTTTCTTCTGTGGTGGAATCGTAGGTTAGTCATTTGTCCAGAACCATAGCCCCTTTTTCTGCATAACTCAAATCTTATCAACACTCCAGTCTTGTGACTAGGAACCCATTAAGATTCTCTGTTGCTGTGCATACTGTGGATCTTTCTGTGCATACTGTGGCCATCTTTAGCTCCTGGATATTAGCAGCCATACACAGGAAGGGGCTGATAGGTATAGCAGGGGTTCTCAAACCTCAACTTTTATCAAAATCCCTTGATTAATTTTTATAATTCAGAACTCAGGTTACACTCCCAAGAAACTCAGATTGTCAGACTGGGGTGGATCCTTGAAATCTGCATATTTAGCAGCTCTCCTAGGTGGGACTCTGTAGGTGGGTGAAGACCAGACCTAGGGAGAGAAACACTGGCCAACATTGCAGTTCCTATTCTACCAGCGGGGTCACCCGTCCCTAAGGTCTTATCACTTTATCCTACTCCAGTTTTCCTCCAAGTACGATCTTAGTTGTTGCCTCCTTTTGTGTCTGAAGACTGTTAGGTTCCTCATATGTACTATGTATATCCTGTCATATATGAATTGCTAAACTACAAACTCTGAGTGGAGGGTTATGTCATGTTCTCTGAATCCTCAATGCCTAGCAATTGTACCGAGGAGGAGAACAATAGATAATTATTGAATGGTCAGGTCTAAATGGTTCTAGTTGTGACTATTCCTAGTCAATCTTGTTCAGCTGAGTTAACTGGACTACTCAAAACTCTCAATTTGGATTGCTTTAGTGATGCTGGCCTAGACATGTGTCTTGGATGTGAGAGAACTGAGGTTAAGGACACAATCTAGCCCAGCCTATCCTGTTTATAGCCAGACGGTGTCAGGGTTTCCAACCCTGGTTCTCACATAAGGATTCACCTCAAGTAAAGATATGAATCCAAGATATGATTTCTTAAAATAAAAAAAATCCTAATTTTCAGTGTGAAAGAACACATTCTAGATATTTAAACATTCGAGAAAATGGGAAGTCTTCCTTTTGATTCTGGGATGGATCTAGTGAGATGGTTGATTATAAATTTAAGAAAGCAGACGTTTCTTCATATCCTCCCCCTTTTGTAATTGGTCTCTGATTCTATGCTAGTGAAACCTAAAATCCTAGAATCACTGCATGCTAGTCCTAAAAGAAATTCTTGAGCTGATAATTTTTACAGATGAGGAAAGTTGGGTAATATATTTATTCAGTGTCTACAGTGTGCAAGAAAACAAAACACAACACAACACAACACAACAAAACAAAACAAAACAAAACAAAACAAAACAAAGAACTCATATTGGAGACCATCACATGTCCAGGCTCACATAGCTACTTAGTTTTTACATTTAAGCTAGATCCCTGATTTCCTGATCTCCATGACAATCCCTGCTCTGTCAAGAAATTTCCATGCTGTAATTATGGAGACCACAATACAAACTTGTCTGATTTAGTCTTGTCCTGCAACCAGCTAATTTCACTTTCTACTGAGTTTTCATGATTTCTTTTTATAATGCAATGTATTTTCCAAAGATCTTGTATTATTTTAATAGTTGGCCTGTTGAGTATGTATACTTCAGGGCTAATTATCTTATTACTTATTTAAGACACATATATGGGATTGGCAATAAGGGAACATTTAAGTGGTGCTTAAGAAGGAAATAGAGGGCAGTTGAGAATGGCTATACTTAGGCAGTTAGATGGTTTTTGGCTCATGTTTTTTGAGCAGAGATTTTAAATTTTTGTTTATCTCCTAAAATATAATTAAACTATTGAAAAGTACTGATCATTTCCTTTTAATGGAAGAAAACTGAAGTTGGGATAATATACAATGGAGGAAAGTAAAAAATATTAATATTTGACATTAGATGGTTTTTCTTCTCACTTGTTTTTTTCAGCAATACTTTGTTGAGCATCTTTGTATAGCAGGCACTGTCCTAGGCACTGGAGACACATCTGTGTTTATATGAATGGAAGTCTATTTAGAATTTCATCTTACATAAACTGTTAGAGGTACAATTAATTAAAAACAGTAGAGAGGCCATTTTTCTTATCCCAGATATCTGCTCTTGGTAGGGACTTGCTTTTTTTTTCTTAGATTAATGTAAGACTTGCTTTCTCTCAATCTGTCCCTGGAGGAATCCTCCTGGATTAGCTAGTGCCTTTGGATAAAAATTGCATAGAGAGACTTGGAATGTCAGCAGAGCTGCTATTATATAGTTTAAATATTAGCTGCTAGTGTAATCCTGAGATATACTCTAAATAAGGATTCAGATGGAACAAGGATTCCCACTACACTAGGAGGCAGGTTCTGTCTTTCACAAACTATATTGTCTGGTCAGGTGATTAAAATTGATTTGTACCATTGAGGAAAAAAATCTCAATAAGTATGAAAAAGATTTAATGATGCTGAATAAAAGGTATTGGGTAACTCTTACCCCTTGAAGCTAGTATTTCAAAATTGTTATGGTAAACATCTACACTAATAAAAGACAAAGATGCTAATTGACCATATCTTCACTACTCCCAAGCCCCCCATGCCAATCAGAGTGACTATATGCAAATTAACCCAACCAAGATGGCCACCGGCAGTCACGGAGCTGGAGCAAGCAGGAGGCTTGGTTGCCTGGGT
Source organism: Myotis daubentonii (assembly GCF_963259705.1). Classification (NCBI taxonomy): domain Eukaryota; kingdom Metazoa; phylum Chordata; class Mammalia; order Chiroptera; family Vespertilionidae; genus Myotis; species Myotis daubentonii. The sequence goes on from NC_081843.1 coordinate 66,279,543, forward strand.
GATGGAGGAAGCCAAGCTTCCCGCCTGCCCTGAGTTGGCTGTGGCCTCCACTTATGGCAACAAAGTTTCAATTATAGAAGACAAATAAATCCCAGATACCTGCTTCCAGCCAGTCTCCACTGGGATCTTGGGTGGCTGGGGGCCGTGGCAGCCTGAAAACAGCCATCAGCCCCTCACCCAGGATGGCCACACTCTTATGGGGTGAGGGTCCCCACTGGGGGGCTTGGCCAGCCTGCAAACAGCCATGAGCCCCTCACCCAGGCTGGCCACACCCTCAGGGTGTGAGGGTCCCTGCTGGGGGGCTTAGCCAGCCTGAAAATGGCCCTCAGCCCCTCAACCAGGCTGGCCAGGCACCCTAGCAAGGACCCCCACCCTGAAGGGGCTGTGGCCAGCCTGCAAACAGCTATCAGCCACTCACCCAGGCTGGCCACACCTTCATGGGGTGAGGGTCACTGCTGGGGGGCTTGGCCAGCCTGCAAACTGCCATCAGCCACTCACCCAGGCTGACCAGGCACCCCAAGGGGGACCCCCACCCTGAAGGGGCTGTGGCCAGCCTAAAAACAGCCATTAGCCCCTCACCCAGACTGGCCAGGCACCACAAGGGGGACCCCTACCTTGAAGGGGCTGTGGCCAGCCTGCAAACAGCCATCAGCCCCTCACCCAGGCTGGCCAAGCACCACAGGGGGGACCTCCACACTGAAGGGGCTGTGGCCAGCCTGCAAACAGCCATCAGGTCCTCACCCAGGCTGGCAAGGCACTCCTATATAATAAAAGGGTAATATGCAAATTGACCCTAACAGCAGAAAGACAGGGAATGACTGGTCACTATGACACACACTGACCACCAGGGGGCAGACCTCAATGCAGGAGCTGCCCCCTGGTGGTCAGTGCGCTCTCACAGGGGGAGTTCTGCTCAGCCACAAGCCAGGTTGATGACTGCCAGTACAGTGGTGGTGGTGGGAGCCTCTCCCGCCTCCTTTAAGGATGTCCAACTGCAGCTTAGGCCTGCTCCCTGCTGGCAAGTGGACATCCCCCAAGGGCTCCCAGGCTGCCAGAGGGATGTCTGACTGTGAGCTTAGGTCCAATCCTCCAGGGAGGGGGTCTAAGCCAGCAGGTGGTCATCCCCAGAGGGGTCCCAGACTGCGAGAGGGCACAGGCCAGGCTGAGGGACCCCCCCCCCCCAAGTGCACAAATTTTTGTGCACTGGGCCTCTAGTATAATAATATTTCTGGTGCCTTTAATCATTCCAGATGTGCTGTGTATTAGTTTTCTTAAAAATAGAAGCACAGAATATCAAATGTCCCTCCACAAAATATGAAATAGGACCCCTGAAATGCATATTAATATCTAAAATCTAAAATTAAAGGGAAACATAGAGGACCTATATATTGAAGGTTAAAGTAGAAAGGTAGAGACATAGAAAGTATATCTTAAATTAAAGGATGCACACACTTACATGAGCACACACATGCATGTAGAAATTGTTTTAGGTGATAAAGAAGACTGAGAGGTAGTGAAGCTTCATTCCAGTCTACCATGCTTACCTTTCATTGGGCATACCCAATGATTAGGTAAAGCCTATGGTGCTCCAATGTTGTTTAAGGGACATTTACCAGACCCTCCTGCTTAAAATATTATTCCTTTTATTATATTTGTATTAAGATGTCATCTTCATAAAGTCTCTGTAAAAATATAAATAGGCCCGGCCAGGGTGGCTTGGTGGTTTAACGTCAACTTATGGACCAGGAGGTCACAGTCCAATTCCCACTCCAGGCACATGCCTGGGAAGTGGGCTTGGTCCCTGGTGTGGGGGTGGCAGCCCATCAGTGATTCTCTCTCATCATTGATGTTTCTCTCTCTCTCTCTCTCTCTCTCTCTCTCTCTCTCTCTCTCTCTCCTCCCTTCTTTTCTGAAATCAATAAAAATAGATTTTAAAATATATAAATAGAATGGTGACATGTAGGACATACTGACTGTAACAGAAGGCATATCTTGAATTAACTCAGTGTTGCTCAGCATATAGGCAAAGACATAGAATTCTAGAAGGATGAACACGTTTGGATGGGGCGCGGGATAATGGGGAAGCTCCTGTAGATGGGATGCAGATCTAAAAGAGACAACTGAGGGTGCTGGGGAGATGGGAAAGGAGGGGAAGACTGAGTAGAATAGATGGAGCTCACAGAGAGGCTCCTTCTCTATGGACTGGGGCCTGACTGTCAGGAGCCAGACTTGGAAGTGCTGTCACTGCACACTCTTCTACACGTATTAAGTGGGGCATTTAAAATTGCAAGCGGATAATTCTATACCTGCCTTATGTAGCTGCTTTGAAGATTAATGAGGTAATGCTTAAAAAGTGCTGGGGCTAAAACGTTCAATATAAATGTTTATGTACTCTGCCAAGAAGAGCTCTCTTTCAGAGCTGGTGTTCTTAAAATAAATATAAACACCTAGTGTTCCTGGTGCCTTCATCCTATTATTAAGAAGCTACCACATTGGTAGCTGGACAAAATATTGATATTTGATCCTTTCTGATGTGTTTCTCATAGTTTCCCTAGGACATTCTCCACAGGGATGAGCCATGTCAGGTTGGGTCATATAGATGTAAAGTCAGGAGGACAAGCATCCAATCTGGAAGCCTCAGTCAGGGATAGGTTACACATGGATGCTCAAGACCCCAGTGCTTAAGAGCCCAGCGAAGCATATACATCCACACATTATTAGATCTAGATAGACCTAATTTTACTTGCAATTTTGAAAACTGTAAAACAGTCATTCATGATTTGATATTGGTTTTGTTTCTGATGATGTATTGGCATTAGGAAGAGGGGATTTATAGAGTACCTGGGGCACCTAAGGGTCATGATCCTGCCCTGGCCAGGAGAAAGAGCAGCAGGAGAGCCATCAGTGGCTCACTCCTGTGGCTGCAGAAGAGGTCAGTGATTCCAAGTGGGGAAGATTTCCTGAGTGTACTCTGTAATTGTGTGGGTTTTTTCCATGTCAGAGATCTATGCTTGATCTGTACTTGGGTAATCAAAGAGGGAAACCTAGATCAAATTAACAACTTATATCTTATTCTGCAGCATGGCCTGAGGGAACAGCAGTGGTGTGATTGGGGAATTGCTAAGAAAGTAGCAACTTACCAGGGAGAATATAACAGATGGGAAAGACCTGGACCATTTTCTTATTTCATTGGACCACAGTTAGTAGAGAAGAGGAGATTAAAGGGAAGAATGGAGGTGTCCATTTCTATAAAACTAGGAAGTAAGGTGCACATATTTTATTGGGGGGGGGGCAGGGCTTCTAGACAGAATAGTAAAAGTTAGCAAATCTATTTCTTCTTTTCACCTAAGGGTAGGAACTGTTTTCTTAACCCTTTGCTTTTTTTTTCTCCCAAATATTGGACTTTGCATTTTAAAGTAGAATAGCTAGAAATAATATTCCAGAAAATTTTCTAGAAGGAAATTTCTGTCTTGCTTGTGCAGAAACCTAGATAATAGGTATGTTTAAATATATTACTAATGATACTGTGATTGCAATCACTTGTGTTTCAGAATGGGATGAAGGATTTTTGAGAAAGTTAAGGAGGATAGAGAGGGAGGCTGAACATGGCATAGGTCTGCTAATAAGGGGGTTGTTTGGAGGAGGGAAAGTGGGTCTCTAACTCATCTGGGAAACAAGCCAGAACCACCTGTCTTTTTGTTCTTGCCAGTCTGCAAGAACCTCTGCTTGCCCACAGAGGAAACTTGACAACACTTTGGCCTATAAACACCAGCATACCAACTGTACTAAATCTCTGCCCAGCTATTTTGAGTAAGCTAGAGGAAAAATAGCAGACTGCATAGGAGGAAGCTTGGGGGCCCGCCAAGGCCATGACGTACAGGTTTCCAAGCAAAGCTATGGATGAATCAGAAAAAGCATGTGTGAGTCAGATTCAGATACAAGGCTTCCTGTTCCTGCGTTTCTCCGCGCATATCACAGGAAGAAGTGGTAAGGATTCACAGTGACTTTCCACCTTTCAGAGGTCATCCAACCGGCCATCAAACCGTATTTTGTAGAAGTTTTATGAAACCTAGAAGGAGATCTTGGTGGAGGTGTTCTCTGTATTCTTTTTACTTTACCATTTGGCCATTAAACAACTCATATACCCTTTTCAATGAAGCTAAAGATTCCCAGTGGAGAAATAATTAAAGCCACTGGTATTTTCCTAAAGCTGTTTCATGTTTCAACAGCTCCAGTGAGTGGCTGCACAGCAGTAGCACTCAAACTGCTGTTAGCTTGGAAAATAAAGAGACTTTGAAAAAGAATATTTTTCTTGTGTTAGGTTGTTCCCAGACCTGATAGCAGGGTGAGTGGCTTATTTTTCTTTTATCAGATGGGGATGGAATTGGTAGCAGGTCATCTACCAGATATTAAATAAAAGAACTCAGAAAAAAAGTCACCAAATTGCAAACCCACATGTAAATAAATCTAGAGGCCTCTCTCTACTTTTTTCTTGTTTTTCATAGGCAGGATCCAGGTTACATCTGTCAAAATCGCAGAGCTTTTCAGAAAAATGGTTTTGTATCCTAAATGGCCAGGTGAACCTTGGATGTGATTTGAACAATGAGTGTTTTAAATATAAGCATTTTAGGAACATGTTTCTTCTTTGTTCAGGGAACATCTGAACCAAGGCTCAATAAATTCAAATGTTCGGTAATGAGGTGATGCCATCTTAAAATGCTTGGGGAGGAAATATTTCTCCTACCCTGGTAAGTTCTTTGGCTGGTCTGATAATCAAATTAATAGGACACAGGTTAGTGGGAGTAAGAAACAAACTTAATTTCATATAGATGGGTGCTCCATAAGAATATGGAGGCCCACAGGCAGGCAGGTAATTGGTACTTATGTCCATTCTGAACTAAGGAGAAGGAGTAGGAGTCTGGGATGTCAAAGGGGAGGAAGGCAATTCACAGGAGATGGAATGACAAATATTTGTTGTGACATGCAGAGACAATGGGACACAGAGAGGACTGGTCTCTAAGCCCTGAGGAGTGCCTCTACCATATAGAGCCCACACCTTTTGTAGTTATCTCTAGTGCTCTTCCTGGCCCTGGTCCTTTATCTGAAATATTTAAATAGTTAAGGGGGAGGTAAAATGTGCTGCATGAGAGCTGTGGGCCTCAATTGTCTTCACTTCAAAATAATCTATGTGCCAGGGTGGCACATTTTATGGAGCCTCCTGAACCCCTACAAAAACCATACAGTTATTACTTTAAAGTATGAAATTTTCATATAAATTAAGGCCATATTTTTAAGACCAATTGTATTAGTCAGCTGTGGCTGCCATAATAAATACCATAGATAGGATGGCTTAAACAACAGGCATTTATTTCTCACAGTTCTGGAGGCAAGACATTTATGATCAAGGTGCCAGCTGGCCCGGTTACTGATGAGAGTTCTCTTCTTGGTTGCAGACAGCCAGCTTCTCCCTGTGTCCTCATGTGGTAGAGAGAGAGAGAGAGAGAGAGAGAGAGAGAGAGAGAGAGATATCTTTGGTGTATCTACTTTTATAAAGATACCAGTTCTATGGAATCAGGGCTTCACCCTTATGCTGTCCTTTTACCGTAATCAGCTCTTTAAAGGCCGTTTCCAATATAGTCACATGGGCTTAGTGCTTCAACATGCATTTTGGGAAGGACATAATTCAGGCCACAGCTCCAATTGAGGGCAGTGTGAAACCTTTCAAGGGAAGTAAGCAGAAACAGATTGTTCAAGGGCCACATAGAAGTAAAAAACTACTTAGTTTTGATGTTTTCATGTGTGGAGGATGTGTACCTTCTTTGCTCATACTGCCAATGCACTTAAAGTTAAAAAAAGGAAATATAAAATAGTCATTATTTTAAGGACTTGTTTGAACTAAAGGAGGAGGAGGAGAGTGAGAGAAAAGAGAAATTTTGATAAAGAGGGAGAAATAAATGGAGACAAAAATGGTCTCAGAGAAAAAAAGATACTCGGGAGAGAGGAGAGACCCATGTTAGAGGGTAGATGATGGAGGTTCATGGAAGGATCATTCAATAAGTGGGGAAGTTGAAGGATGAGCCTGAGGCTGTCTTGCACAGGCATTAGTAGAAGCTCTGTTGTCAAGTGCCTGGGTTTAAAACCTGCCCAATCTCACCATTATTCAATGTGTGACCTTGAGCAAATTACTTTATCTCGCTGAGCCCCATTTCTCAATTGTAATGCTTCTCTCATGATATTACTGTAAGGGTTAAATGAGATAATAGTTTGTGCCTGACAAATAGTAAGAGCTTAATAAATATTGCTGTTCTTATTACCACTTGTCTCCCTTTGACATAGGATCTGTAGCTGTTGTTGATAGTTCCTTACGTGGGGGTCATGCTCAGGTTATTCTTGCTCTGTGACCTGGAATATGCTCCCTGTGGTGGTTATGGACTCTGATTTATCTTGCATATTAGCATCACCTTACATCTTGATTTAACGTGGACCCTCTCTAAACTCCTCCTACCCCAGGATTAAAGTTAGTAACGATGGTATCCTTGATGGCAAGACTCTGACTTATTGAGGCTCATTACATTTGAGGCTCAATAAAGATCTCTTAATAGATAAATATCACTTGTTATATCCATTCACGTATTTAAAAGGATGATTTAGTTGTTGTATTTGAAGTACTTTGAATCTATTTGTGTTAAAAATGATTTTGATTGCCTGGCTGGTTTTGCTCAGTGGTTGAGCTTCAACCTATGAACCAGGAGGTCACAGTTCAACTCCTGGTCAGGGCGCATGCCTGGGTTGCCAGCTTGATCCCCAGTAGGGGGTGTGCAGGAGGCAGCAGATCAAAGATTCTCTCTCATCATTGATGTTTCTATCATTCTCTCCCTCTCCCTTCTTCTCTGAAATCAATGAAAAAAATATTAAGAAAGAAAAATAAATGATTTGGACAAATTACAAATTTTCTTTATCTTAATTGTTCTCTTTATTAAAGTGCTATTCAAGATGTTTGTAAAATCTGATTCACCAAAAGAGTAGAAGATCTTGCTATTCTTATTTTCTTGCCTTTTTAAACTCCCAAGTTTCTGTGTTTACAGAGAGGCAGTTCCTTTGGGGACTTCATCTTTTGACCGGAAGCAGAAAATCTCAGGGGCCTGCTTTTGGGGAACTCGCAGTTCGGTTTAACATGATGCTGCTGGGAGAACTGGCTACGAGACTTGAGAGATGCCTGTTCCTCGGCCTGTTGTTCTCTGGCCTGCAGTCCTGATTAGTGCAGCCCTGCATGTGCTTTAGAATGTGTGAAAGGTATATAGGTGACTGGAGGCGTGACAAAGAAACATGGTTCTTTTATTCACCTTCATTCCTCCTGATTTTCTGTTCTCATTTTTATTTTCTCATATATTTTCTTTCTCATGGACTTTGCTTCTTCCACTTACTGCTACATTTCAAAAAGCATGGCCTGTTTGGATTGTAACATTAGTTCTGAGAAGATACTCATAACCCAGGCAGTGGAGAGAAGGTATGCAGACGAACAGAACAATAAAAAGAAGGCAATTCAAGTGCATATGAATCTAAAACTATGCTTCTGCTTATTTTTACCTCTATGGATACTTTGCTTCTACTGATAAAACTACAGCAGATACTGTGTAGGTTTATTTTATAGAGTGATCCCCTTTCTCTTTGACTTTTAAATTCTCCCTCTCTCTACTATTGGCCATACTCAAGATTATGTATTCATACACTATTACCATGTCTGTATGAATAAATGCGCCTATCCAATATATTACACTAGTAATCTCATCATCTGAATCTTATCTGGGGCATGGGGGTGGCAGGATAGGGGACTTAGGGGGACAGACTTCGTAAGTTATGGGAGGGCAGGGAGGAGAGCTTGGGTTACAGAACACAGTAGTTCCCCTGAGAACTATTTACTAGTATCCCCACTGTGACTGTTTGCATTCCCTGTGAAGCTTCTGTTTCTCCCTTACTGCCTTTCTCATTTTCTCAGCCGCTCCTCTCCTAGGCTTGGCCTGGCTGCAGATTTCTGGGTTGTAGTCCTATGCCCCTCTGCTTCCTGCAAGGAGCAGCTCCCCTGGACTGACTGGGCGGCTCTGCACTGGGGATGTGGCAGGCACACTTGCTCTACTACCAGTCTCCTGTTCAGTTAGAGCTGCATGACAGGCCGAGGGAGTGTCTACAGCAGAGGTTCTCAACCTTCCTAATGCTGCGACCCTTTAATACACTTCCTCATGTTGTGGTGACCCCCAACCATAAAATTATTTTCGTTGCTACTTCATAACTGTAATTTTGCTACTGTTACGAATTGTAATGTAAATATCTGATATGCAGGATGTATTTTCATTGTTACAAATTGAACATAATTAAAGCATAGTGATTAATCACAAAAACAATATGTAATTATATATGTGTTTTCCGATGGTCTTAGGTGACCCCTGTGAAAGGGTTGTTCGACGCCCAAAGGGGTCGCGACCCACAGGTTGAGAACCGCTGGTCTACTGTCTCACTGGGGAGTGACAGCAGAAACCTGCTTTTTTGTCTGGTGACCCTACAGGGGCTTCTCCATCAGGATTTGAATCTCTGGTGCACAACTCGCTGCATCTCATTCTCCGCTAATTTGCATCTTAAGCGAAGCATCCTCCTTTCTAGTCATCCATATTTATGATCCATCAGAGTCCATGGGTGACTCTTTTCAGAGCAGTTTCCCAGTGCCATCAGTCTCTGTATTCCAAATTAGGGCCACCCTGATAAATAGGCAAACAGTTTAGCAGATTTCAAAGATGGATGGATAAACAGGGGTAAATAAGAATAAAATAACACTGGTAGTGAAGCCAACTTAGAGAAAAAAAATGCACATTTTATGTCAACATCTGTCACCTAAAATTATAGTAATAAAAAGTACCTTAATATGTGTATAGTATTTCAAAACATAGCAAGCACTTTCACATGCATTTTTTTTTCATTTTTTAAAAACTGTGAAGTTTGGCAGAATGGGAATGCAGATGAGAGAACTATCAGAGAGATAAAAGACTTATCAAAAAGTTCCAGAGCAGACAGACCCAAAACCTTAACTTTCTGTGTCCTAGTCTTGCACTCTTGTCATTGTAAAATGTTGTTTGATAGAGTGAATAATTTTAGGCCTGACAAAAGCTAATGAACTAAATTGAAGCTCCATACTAGGTACTCTGTTAGGTTCCAGGTACACAAAGTTGGAGAGGAACTCAACCTTCACATTTGTCCTGCTTACTAGTTTTGCCACCAATATTTATTCTCAGAGACTGGCCTGGGTAGTGTGGCTTGGATACATAATTTAGCCTCATCTGTCTCCGACAGCATTCTAAGATGGAACTAGCTCCCTTGCTAGAACTGGTGGTGCGTGTTTTCTACTAAAGCAAGAAGGACTTGCATCCTATACAGTTTCTGCTTGCCGGGAGCTGGTCAATCCTTGCTGTTTCAAGGGACCTGGAATATATGGCATACGGTTCTTAATATGTTTGCTCACCTTCTTGGCGCTGTGTTTTAACCAAGGTCACCTTTCCGAGAGAGGTTGAATCCCCAGGTAGGGATTTTCCCCTGAAGTTAGGGAGGGAATAAAACCTCTTAACTAAGTGCCACGCGGGTAATTAATCATTTTAACTACGAACAATCATGCTTAAGCTACATAATCTTTACTCCCTGGAATGGAGATAAGAAACGCCCTAACCTTTGGAATAGAGATTGATAGGATTGGAATCAACTGGTATAAATACAGATGCAACAAGACAGCGAGAGACAGAACTTCAGAGACAGAACTTAGAACACAGAACTTAGAGAGACAGAACCTAGGCACAGAACCTACACAGAACGTTCTCTAGAGACAGAAGAACTTCGCTGGAGAGAACATGGCAAAAGATCCTGGACTGAACCTGACTACAGAAATTGGCAAGAGAACCTGACTAGAACCTGGTGACTGAACCTGGCTGGAGATCTCAGACAGAACCTGGCTGGAGATGCTAACCAGAACTTCGCTGGAGATCCAGAGCAGAACCTCTCTAGAGATCCTAGACAGAACTTGGCTGGAGAACTGGCTACAGAACCTGGCTGGAGAACCTGGAGAACCTAGCAAGAGAACATGGACACAGAACTTGGCTGGAGATCCTGGCTAGAGATCCTGGCAAGGCTGCTGCAACTGAACGCTGTCTCCGTGTCATTCCTTTTTCGCTGACTCCGTCCACACCTTTGGGGACCCCTGGACCCGCTGGGGTTGGACCCCGGCATCTGCTCTTAGATGAGCAGGGATGACTCTTTTCATATGCTCATGAAGATGAATCCTAAGGAAGCCTGGATGGCAGTGTGGCCATCTTTACGGCCTGTGACAGGTGTGGGAGGATATATTTGGCCTGGTAAGCTAAGTGTGGTTCTGTGGGGACTGAGAGTATGTGTGAGAGAGAGAGAGTTGGAAAGGAGGGGGAGAGGTTGAAATCTATGGTTTAGACTGGTCTTAAGAGATACTGCATGCTACTTGATCCTTATTGGAAGGTTCTCCTCTATCTTGAAAAGATATATTTCTTACCTTGTTGCTGTGACCATCTGATTTCTCTTCTTTCTCATTTGGATAATGGTCCATAGTTTTAACTCCATTTTTTAACTCTCAATTCCTTCTTGTTAGCATAAAAAAATGGCTTCCCCCTGCTCATTTCTTACATTCTCAAAGGTACAAGTGACCTAATTGCTAAAATAAATGCCAATTTTTTTCTGTTGTCATTTTCTTTGACCTCGACATAGTAGCAGACAGAAATTATTAAGCCCTCTTTCTTAAAACTATGCTTTTGACTCACAAGTTCCCTATCCCAGAAGTTTTTTTTCTTTTCTGCACCTCACCAATCATATTCCTGCTATAAGCTTAAATGTGGAACCACTAGATTCAATTCTCTCTATTGTCTGTACTTTCATTAGATATTTCTTTATATCTACTCATTGAATAATTATCCATATATCAGTAGAGCCTGCTATACCACTTCAGATAGATTATCTACTACTTCTTCCAAAATACCAATATTTAAGAAATCCCCAAATTCCCATATTAAAAATAAAACTGAAAACAGCAAAGTAATAAAAAAAGTGTTGTCTGTCCTATTCTAAGCCTTTTCTTGTATTTGCTATCTTGTTAATACTGTAACCATCTACCCCAAGTTAGAATTGAGACAACTTGAACTCCTTTCTCATACTCCAAATGCAGTTATTTGCTAAAACTAATCTAATTCTTAGGTGTCTCTCTAAGCTCCTGCCATCATTCCCAGTTTATTATCCTGGCTTTATTACTTTTCCTTTAGACGATTGCAACAACTTTCTAACTTTCCTCTAATTTACTTGTAACTTTTCATATGGCTATGACTTTGTCTCCAAGGAGATAGAATTCTTATAAAAATATATTTATTGTAGTAACCAGGACAGTTCCTTATGCATGGTAGGAACCCAGTAAATAAATATTTGTGAATTTTTTAAATATATTTTTTATTTTTCATTATAGTTGATGTACAATATTATATTAGTTTTAGGTGTATACCCAGTGGTTATATAACTTATTCAGTGATGACCCTGATTAATCTAGTACCCACCTGACACCATACATAGTTAGTACAACATTACTGACTATATTCCCTTTGCTGTACTTTACATCCCATGACTATTCTGTAACTACCAATTTGCACTTCTTAATCCCTTCACCTTTTCCATCGAGCTCCCCACAACCCCTCCCTCTGGCAACTGTATCAAAATGTCTTCTGTATCTATGAATCTGTTTCTGTTCTGTTTATTTTGATATTTTAGATTCCACATGTAAGTGAAAGCATATGGCCTTTGTCTTCCTCTCTCTGACTTATTTCACTCAGCACAATACCATCTAGGGTCCATCCACGTTGCAGATGGCAAGATTTTATTCCTTTTAATAGCTGAGTAATATTCTATTGTACATATGCTCCATTTTTTTATCCATTCATCTACTGATGGACAATTAGGTTGCTTCCATATTTTGGCTATTGTAAATTATGATGTAATAAACATGGATGTATATTTCTTTTTGAATTAGTGTTTTGGATTTCTTTAGATAAGTACCCAGAAGTGGAATTATTGGATTCTTCTTTGTCTCTTGTTTAAAGTCTGTTTTGTCTGGTACAAGTATTGCTATTTCAGGTTCTTTGTTTGCTTTCATGTTCATGAAGTCATTTTTTTCCATCCCTTTACTTTCAGTCTTTTGCTAGTGCCAGGACTGGGATCACTTAATGAGAGTTACATGACATGCCAAGGACAGATGATGCTTGTTTGAGAGATTTTAGGAAAGTCCAGAGCATGAACCAAGCCTTCCATTTGTATGGTGAAGCCACTGGAAATGGCTTGAGTGGGCCCTAAAATTGGGTGGGGTGGGGCCTCAGGGACTCACTGAGGTGGGGCAAACAACATGAGCCAGGTTGATGGAAACTCAGATATCGCACCCACCTGCCAGCTCTGTAGGAAAGGAACCATGGCCTCTCACCCTGATGCAAAAAAACTCATTTCCTCCCCGTATGTTTTTGGTGCCTTTTGAGATGCTGCCCCAGTGCTAGAGCCCAGAGTGAGTAAGTCTGAGCAAGTCTATGTGTGGGCCTTTTAAGAGGAATACCTGGGACTCCAACAGACCTTTGTCAACCTCAGCCACAATCCATGCTAGTTTTTACAGCCAGAAGTTATGGGGCCTTCTTTTCCTGGCACTGAAACCCTGGGCTGGGCAGCCTGATGTGGGATTGGGGCCCCTCACTCCTTCCTCTGCAGCTAAGAAAGCCCTCCCTCCAATTTTTATCTGCCACATGCGGGTGTGGGACCCACTTGCTCTGAATCTCTGCCCCTTCTACCAGTCTTGATGTGACTTCTGTATATCCTTAATTGTAGGACTTCAGTTCAGCTAGATTTCAGATGTTTCTGAATGATGATTGTTCTGTTGTTTAGCTGTAATTTTGATGTGGTTGTGGGAAGATTCAAGTACTGCATTTACCTACACTGCTATCTTGACCAGAATCCTACAACTAAAAAAAATTACAGTTGGGTTTCTTTTACTAGTAAGTTAAGAATGGCCTTGTGCTAACTGGTTTAGCTCAGTGGATAGAGCGTCAGCCTGCAGACTGAAAGGTCCCAGGTTTGATTCCGGTCAAGGGCATGTACCTTGGTTGTGGGCACATCCCAAGCAGCAGGTGTGCAGGAGGCAGCTGATCGATGTTTCTAACTCTCTATCCCTCTCCCTTCCTCTCTGTGAAAAATCAATAAAATATTTTAAAAAAAGAATGGCCTAGAGGCAAGCTGGGTCTTTCCAGGAAGAATTTTGATTCAATTTTCCTCTCTCTTCCTTGGCATAGAATGCTATTCAGGCCTAACCTCAGGCTTTTTCAGTGTGTTGGGGAAAGGCTTATTTACTAGACATCTCTAGCTGATAGCACCAACTTTTTGGATTGTGTTGTAATATTAAGCATATATCAAATTGCATTATGAATATGCCCTACTTCTATATGAAATCTTCTTTAAGCTATAAATATTCATATTATCAGTATTTACATATTTTAATCAACTTACATTATGAGAACTACACAATGCATTATGGGTATGTGATGCTTCCATGTGAAATATGCAAATATAATCTACTTTGTACCAGGGTTAAAATGTTTCTTGGCACTACTGATAGAACTTGGGTAACCATCTGATAATAGGTGGCTGAATGAGTGTAGGTACAGCATATTCTTTAACATGTGGGTCAGGTTTTTAAATGAACAAATGGGGCAAAAATTACATTGAATAAAAATAAAACTAAAATTCTCTTAAGAAGTTATTTATGAGAGATGGACATAACCTATTGCCTCATTGAGTCCCAAATATCTGTATTTTCCTCCCAGTGTTTTAATTTTTTTATTTTTTATTTGAGAAACAGATGACTAGCTAACTTTTTTTTTTACAGGACACACTAAAATGAAAATGCATATTGTTAAACCCCAGAATCATCCTCAGCAGGATGGGATGCTCAGATGCCTAAAAGCATGCATGAAGTATGACAACAGGAGGGTCCTGGAGCACCATCTCCTGTTTCTAGCATCCTCGTCTACCATGTGTGCTCACTGAGTGGAAAAGTGGGGAAAATCACTGGCCCTTTTTACTTTTCAAATTGTTGAATGCATATAATTAATTTTTTTAATAAGTTGAATGAGCTTGGGCTGCAACACATGAAACATTCGATCATTTATGCATAGAATAGATTTTGGCAATGCTGATAATTATTTTAAATATTTCCTTATTGATTTTTAGAGAGAGAGGAAGGGAGAGGGATAGAGAGATAGAAAATTGATGTGCTAGATAAACATTGGCTGGCTGCCTCCTGCACACCCTCTACTGGGGATGGAGCCCACAACCCAGGCATGTGCCCTGATCAAGAATGGAACTAGGGACTTCTTGGTTCATGGGTCGATGCTCAACCACTGAGCGACACTGGCCGAGCACTCCTGATAATTTTTAAATGAAGTAATTAAATGCTATTTACTGCTTGATTTGTGTTCAGAACTCTTCTAACATCTGAAAGAGCTTTTAACTTTTCATCATTAGCAATGAGTCTTGAAGATGAGACATTAAATTTAGATTCTCTCAGAAGTTAAAGATCACATGGTCTTTATTATCATTTTTTTTTTTTAAATAAAGAGGGATGTGTCACATCCCCTTCAGGACCCTGGCCACACTAACACAGGCATATGATATTATAGTCTAAAATATTTCAGCTTCATAAATTATATCTTTAAAAAGATATAACTATTGAATTTACTTTCATTAAATAGCTCAGTTTCTTCTAGAATATTGTAATTTACTGTTAAATAATGGTTATATTTTACCTCAAGTTTCTGAATGTGATGCAACATTCCAACATTCTATACTAAGGAATTGCTAATAGAAGATGAATTATAATTATCCAAGTAACTTTTTAACCTGGTCAAATTTTTAAAAATATAAGTGGGTGTGAGGTTCAATGGGACCAAAGGTAATTAATGTTTTCCAGCAGTAAGCGTGATATATACTTGCTTGTTAAGTCAATTACATCAAGAAAAAACTTGAATGTGAAGTGAGGGTGTACTATAAGTAAATTGCAAATAGCATCCATGTGACAGATTAACTAATTTGCCACTTGTTATTCCAGCAAGATTTGAAAAATTAGATAGCTGAACTTGCTGTAAGGAACACAGTTTACTGTAGAGATGCCCCAAGAGAAAACTTTAAACCTCAGCTTTTCCTGTTGGGTTTTTGTCAAGTAGTCACCTGGGGTCTGTTTTAAAACCATCTGTGATCATTCACACTAAAGCAATAATTGTATAGAAAAATTAGAAACAATTAAACACTCTGCTTCTTGGTAATACAGTGCTTCAAATCTGCAAATACTTGCTGCAAAGTAACTGTGATATTGGCCTAAAATCTATTCTATATATATAAAAGCCTAAGCAACTGCTCGAATGGTTGACCGGTAGCCATGATGCGCACTGACCACCAGGGCGCAGACACTCAGTGCAGGAGCTACCCCCTGGTGGTCAGTGAACTCCCACAGCAGGAGCGCTGCTCAGTTGAACAATGGGCACCAGACGCCGGGCTTATGACTGGTGAGCACAGCTGCAGTGGCACCAGCCTCTCCCTTAGATACTCCCCCTGTACGCCCCTCCCCGATCCAGACCTGGACTGGGATCAGGACTGGGATCAGGACCGGCATAAGGACTAACTGGGTGCAAACCCATGGCCGCTTCTCGGTCATGGGCGTGCCGGTATTGCCCTAGGATGGGTGCGCGAAACCACAGTGGAGCAGCAGCGAGCCTACTGAGTGGTGGCAGGCGGCAGATGCAGCTGGGGCCGGCCTGGCCCGGGCTAGGGCTCCTACCTGGCTGCCTGCTGCTTTGCGCACTACTACAGCCCTCGGGGGATGTAGGACTGCTGGTTTAGGCCGATCCCCGAAGGCCAGGCCGAGGGACCCTACCAGTGCATGAATCCGTGCACTGGGCCTCTAGTATGAGCATAATAGGAAAATCCATGGAAGAAATGACAGCATTCTCAGTTGAACTGAAATTTAATGAGGGCAGTGGAGAGATGTAATAGTGTGTTCTACCTGACTCAACTTTTAATTTAGCTGAAATCTTTAGCATGTGTTTTCAAGTTATTGGTACTTAGTAAAATAAGTTACAGTTTTTACTTGGTGTTAAAAAAAAAAAAGAATTGAACCAAAGTTGGAAAAATAAAAACTTTACTACACGGTTCATACTTTTATATTTACATTGTCAGGAAGTTTGAAGATGAGAAATTTAATTTAAGTTAATTATTGTTGATTTAATAGTATATAAAGATAAATACTCTCATGATTTATTATTTAATTGATTGTGGGTCCTCTTGACTAATATACGCTAATGTAGTATTTAGATGGAATGGTTTTCTCAGATGTGTTTTTAACCTTTGACATTTATTTTTGAAAAATATGTGTGTGAGTGTGTGTTTTTTTTATTGATTTCAGAGAGAAGAAGGGAGAGGGAGAGAGAGATAGAAACATCAACGATGAGAGAGAATCATTGATTGGCTGCCTCCTGCAAGCCCTCTACTTAGGATCGAGCCCACAACCTGGGCATATGCCCTGACTGGGAATTGAACCCTGACTCCTGGTTCATGGGTCGATACACAACCAGTGAGCCACACTGGCCGGGTTAACCTTTGACATTTATTGAAGAAATTCAAAGTATCTCTGGAAGATGATAAAGTATTTCATGATTACAAGTAGTTGTGTATTTTTTTAAAGTTTGATTTCCTGTCACCAATACTCAATTTATTCATATATATCCTATCTAATAAAAGAGAAACATGGTAATTGGCGTACGACCGCTACCCTTCCCATTGGCTAATCAGGGCGAT
Organism: Myotis daubentonii; assembly: GCF_963259705.1. Taxonomy (NCBI): domain Eukaryota; kingdom Metazoa; phylum Chordata; class Mammalia; order Chiroptera; family Vespertilionidae; genus Myotis; species Myotis daubentonii. The sequence goes on from NC_081843.1 coordinate 66,296,469, forward strand.
ATGCAAATTAACTGTCAGCCAAGATGGCGGCCGGCAGCCAGGGGGCTTGAAACTAACATGAGGCTTGCTTGCTTCAGTGACGGAGGAAACCAACGTTCCCCACCTGCCTTGCAGGCCTCTGAGCCTGCAGTTTGAAACATTTTAACAAATATAGAAGCTAAAAAAACCCCCAGAAACCAGCTTTCAGCGAGCTGGGATCTCAGAGCTGGAGTCAGAGCTGGAATTATACATTGTTTCGAACCGAAACAAACCAGATACCTACTTTCAGCAGCGGAGGCCTAAGAGCTGGAGCCTCAGAGCTAAAGCTGGCCCAGAATTAAAAAAAGAAAAAAGAAAGAAAGGAGCGGTTGGGAGCTTCCATCACCCGCCAGCCTGAAAACAGCCCTCAGCCCCTCATCCAGGCTGGCCAGGCACCCCAGTGGGAACCCCCACCCCGAAGGGTGTGTGACCAGCTGCAAACAGCCATCATCCCCTCACCCAGGCTGGCCAAGCACCCCAGTGGGGACCCCCACCCTGAAGGGTGTGTGACCACCTGCAAACAGCCATCATCCCCTCATCCAGGCTGGCCAGGCACCCCAGTGGGGATCCCCACCCTGATCCAGGACACCCTTCAGGGCAAACCAGCCAGCCCCACCCATGCACCAGGCCTCTATCCTATATAGTAAAAGGGTAATATGCCTCCCAGCACCGGGATCAGCGGAGCCGAGAGGCCTCCCGGCACCGGGATCAGCGTGACAGGGAGCAGCGCCCAAACCCCCTGATTGCCCTGCAGCTCTGTGTGTGACAGGGGGCGGGGCCACAACCTCCCTATCGGCCCTGCTCTGTTCCTGACAGGGGGAGGCACCCCAACTCTTGATCAGCCCTGCTCTGTGCCTGATACAGGGGAGCTCCCAAACCTCTGATCGTGCTGCGGCTCTGTGTGTGACAGGGTGTGGTGCCCCAACCCGCCCCGCCCCCCCACGGGCCCTGCTCTGTGTGTGACAGGGTAGAGCCATAACCTCCCCATTGGCCCTGCCCTGAGTGTGAGAGTGGTGGCGCCCCAACCCCCTGATCCGCCCTGCTCTGTGTGTGACAGGGGGCAGCGCCTCAACTCCCCTAACGGTCCTACTCTCTGAGTGACACGGGGGAGCTCCCCAACCCCCTGATGGGCCCTGCTCTGTGCGTGCCAGGGGGGAGCTCCCCAACCCCCTGATCGACCTTGCTCCGTGCGTGACAGGGTAAGGAGCCCCAACCCCCCTGATGGGCCCTGCTCTGTGTGTGACAGGGGGCAGCGCCCCAACCCCCTGATTGGCCCTGCTCTGTGCGTGACAGGGGGTGGCGCCGCAACCTCCTCATCGACCCTGCCTTGAATGTGACAGGGGGCGGTGCCCCAACCCCCCAATCGGCCCTACCCTGAGTGTGACTGGGGGTGGCATGGCAACCTCCTGATCCGCCCTGCTCTGTGCATGACAGGGGGCGGTGCCCCAATACCCCAATCAGCCCTTCTCTGAGCCCGACCAGGGGCTGCACCTAGGGATTGGGCCTTCCCTCTGCCACCCGGGAGCAGGCCTAAGCCAGCAGGGCGTTATCTCCCGGGGGGGTCCCAGATTGCGAGAGGGCACAGGCCAGGCTGAGGGACCCCTCCTTCCCCCCCGAGTGAACAAATTTTTGTGCACGGGGCCTCTAGTATGTATATATGTATACACACACATTATAATCTTACTTATTTGCTGAATTGATTTTGCTAGCTACACTTAATTTTTCAAAGTTAACCAAGTTCCCTTTCAGCTGGGAATTGTTTAGAGCAGGCTCTGTAAAAAGACTATTAGATTCCTGAGTAGAATCTATTTCACCACTGAACTTCTCATAAAAATATTCTACAACAGTGCTTAGCATTAATGATAAAAACTGAACACATTTCTGGAGGAACAGTTCTTTCTGTAATGGGAAAATGCTTGTCAGTTCTAGCTTTTAAGTTAAAAACACTGTTTTACAGACATCTTTTCTCTCTTGTTTCTTGTGTTTCTCTCAGGCCCCTCCTGCACAGTCCCCACTTTAGCATTGCGGGTAAGAACCTGACCTAGCACCAGTCAGATGTAGTTTCAGGTCCTGACCCTGTCCCCTACTAGCCAGGAGACTTCGATCAGAGTTTAGCTAAATGTACCTGGATAATACAAGGATGATGACTATAGCTCCTGCTTTGCATATTGGTTATGGGGATTACAAGAGCCAATGTTTGTAAAACACCACAATGCTTGGTGCACATATAGGGTGTTTCCCCCAAAATGTATATACATTTTGAATAATTATGAATTCCAATGGGTTAAATCTGAAAACATTAGGATTCATAATTATTCAAAGTGTATATACATTTTGGGGGACACCTGATAGTAAAAGCATACTAGTAATTCCTTCTGTGATCAAGAGAAAGGCTCCTGCTAACTCAGCTTCATCAATCTTCATCTGTGTTCCAGTAAGAATCAATTGCACATCTCCCAGTTTACAACGTAGACAGAAAACAGTATATCCTCCACACTTTTTTTTGTTTGCCTCCTTAGTATCAGATTCTTTATCGGAGTGCCAATTTTTACTTGCCCAATTGATAATGATAATATTAGGTCACTCAAATGATGGTAATGATGTCAGCATCTCAATTTTGAGCATTTATTATGTGCCAGGAACTTAACCTGCATAATATTATTTAATTCTAAAAGAATCTTGCCAAAAATATTAACATACTTATTTTATAAATGCATCTTATATTTAGAGGAGTAAATAAGCAATGACTTTATACTCTTTATGAATAATTTACCAGTATCAAGTACTACAAAACAGCAAAGCTTGGCAATAGGACTGGAATTCACATTTTCCTAAGACTTTCTAAATTCATTTCTAAGTAACAGTAACAACAGTAACTTTACTTGGTGCTTGTAGCATGCTTTGTGTTTGAAACTTCCCATGATTTATCTCTTAATTTTTATGCCAACCCCATGAAGTAGGTATTACTATTATTCCCATTTTACATAGGAAGAAACTGAGGGTAAATACCTCGCCAGTTTATGAAGCTGGTGTACGGGAGAGTCAGGTTTTGCCCCCTAATCACTAATGCTGCCCCGTCGCCCAGCCGCCGGTATGTGATGTATGGATATATATAATGGAGTGCATATGGGTTTTATATCTTTTTAGCATCAAGCAACAGTTAAACAATTGAAAGAAAAGTGTTTTTTTTTTCTGTTTCTTTCCTTTCTGTACTTTTAAAATCACTGTTTTCTATGGTGAGTAAAATTCCAAAATCTTCTTTGCGAACCACACCTCCTTCATTTTTCTCTGCACAATTTGAATCTTGACTCCAGATAGTCTTTCTGGACAGACCAGAAAAAGAATGGTGTGACCTGTAAGTCTTGTTAACAGTTGCCCTTTCCCCAAATTCATGAACTTAAGCCTGCCTGTTTGTTTTTATGGCCTATTTTCTGTCCAATGTCAGGTACTATAGTTGCTCTTGGTCTGCATTACAATTTTTATAAATCCTGAGTTCAACAAGGGGTAGGAAACAAGTTACCTCTTGGTGTGTCCTTGAAGGACGTTGAGTCCAGCAGGAGCTCAGTAAATAGTTTTTGATGATTATATAATCCTAAGACAGTGGTTCTCAACCTTGGCTGCACATTAGAATCACCTGGGAATCTTTTTCAAATCCTGATTTCTGGGCCTCATCCTCTGGAAATTCTGTTTCTTTGTTACTAATGTTGTGGCCCCATGCCACACATATTGGCTTTATGATGTAAACCTGTGTGGGCCATTTGCATATTATCCATATACAAATCCGCACACAAAGTGTTAATTTTGAGATTTATTCTTACTCTGGAGGCATAGTAGAAATGATTAGGTTGAGAATCGCAACCCTGATAATTAGCTTAGAGATTCTGAATCAGGATGTGTGCTGCAAAAAAAAAAGTGATTTTTTTGGAGCAGTTGGCCCTAAGGGTTTGGATCACCAGCTGTCTGAGATTTTAGACCTGCTAACATCTGGTTCAGTGAGTAGGTACCAGGAAATGTAACAGAGCAGGAGGGAGTTCTTCTCCTAACTTTGTCTTGACCTCTGGAGAGTAGGACAAGGCCTTGAATCTCTTTTGGGAACAGTTGGAAAAATATAGAATTATTTATATTATATCACATTTGCAAAGTGCTTTGCAATAATTTTTCTAAGTTCTTGCTCTCAGCTCTCTTTGAAGTAAATTTGTATGTTATCCCCATTTTATAGAGCTTAGTAAGATGCAGAAAGATGTAATTTCTTTGCTTTGGTACCTAAATGAGTTAACAGCAGGCCAGAACAAATACTCGTATACTTTCAAGGGCCATTCTGTTTTTTCAGTTTCCATGTTATCTTATTTCAAAGGAAATAAAACCAAGAGGCAAGGAGAATGGAAGAGAAAAAATAGTAGAGTGACCAAGGAGGAAAGGTTAAAAAAAGGAGAGGATTATTTATATACTTTTCATCTTTTTGAATCTCAAATGTGTGTTGATTCTGTAGTGGTTTAAAATGTATTCATATTCTATGAGCTGTCCAAAGATAACATTGCTTTATTCTACAACTCGTATAACCTTGCTTACTGGTATCTCCCCCAACCTACCCCAACTGTGCCATGTGTGGAGGGGATGGGAAAAAGCCCTAACCTATAACTTTAAATTTGTAGGTTTTCCAGTTTAACTGATCTTTTGATTAATCCACAGACCTTGTCTCTTTTTCCCAAGATAGCACTTGGGTTCAGGAGAAATATTGACAATCTCAGGGCCCTGAGGTGGGAGAGGGGACCCTTGATCTTGTGTTGGTCTTGGCTGCAGGGGTAGCTGTGTTGCCCCTGGATGAGGATTGGCTGGTCTCCGCTGAGGTGTGACTGGTAGTGAACTGGGTGTTCTGGTTTCCTGCTGCTGTAGTTCAAAACTGGTGTACCTCCTGTTTTGTTTTGTTTTTCATGGCCTGGTTTTCTTACTCCTGAGTGGCCCTCATCCCTTTCTTCTGGATCCCCTCTCAGCATCTACTGATTCTGGAGAATGCCTAGGCTGGGGCTGGCTATCTGCCTTTTCCATGCAAACAGCTTGTTCAACAGACTCTCAGCTACTTTCTGCTTCCATCTCAGGAAACAAGGGCACTTCCAAGTCCCTTCTAGACTACACAGGAAAGGACAGCTCCACTCAGGTCTTTCTCTGCCTATTGCCATTGTTTTGCTTTGCTAATTCCTAAGTTGACAATGGTGGTGGAATTGCTGCAAAACTACTTCTTCATAGATTCCCAAAGGAGAACTTAGGACAAAGTGTTTTTGCTTTTAGCATTTCCCCCAAAATCTAACAAACTTCCTCCCTTCTGCACTTGTACCTAGAGTGCTGAAGTCAAGATGTAAGAGTCTCATTCTGTCCTTTTATTTACTTCTTCTTTTCTTCACACAATTTAACACCTGATTCCCAAGTGTACTTGTTATTTGTGTTGTATTTAAAAAGATAAGTATTTTGTTGAGGAATCCACATATTGTTGGAAACAGTTATCATTGGTATGTCCATAGAAATAGCACAATCTTGTAGTTGGACCCATGGGTTTTAATCTTGATTCTATAACTTTAGCAATTTTAATTAACTGGACATAATTATATTTTATCCATCTCTAAAACAGAATAATAATTGTTCTTTATATGTTGTACAATTGCTGTGAAAATTGAAATACACCAATATATATAAAAATGCTCTGGGAAGAAACACTTCTGGTGGTGTAATGTGATTACTTACTAGCACTTGGGTAAGCTCAGGGAATAGAATTTGAGGGATTAACCTCAATGACAAGATTCTCTTTTTCTTTTCCTTATAAATTCTCCTTTTCTTCTCCTTATAAATTGGAATTTGTCCAAGATTGTATCTTCATGATTTCTTTATTTATTTGAATTTATAATTATTTTTTATTAATAGGAAGATAGTAATTTTAAAAATTTAATATAAAATTTAACCCCATATATTCTCTGCTGAACATTAAAAGATATTGCAGAGTTCTAGAACACACAGTCTGATAATTGTAACACATTGTTAGTTTCATAAATGAGTTAATGGTTAATACACTATAAAAAATTTGATGAGTTCTAATATGTGTCTTATGATGGCATATACATATCCAAAAAGTATATTTACTTATATTTAATAACACCATAACTATATATGTGTGTAATTCATATGTATTCATAAAATACATATGTGCACATATAAAATGCTTATAGCAAACAAACATACTTACATATGTACATACAATTTAGAAAAGCTGGTACAATAAAGAAATTCAAGCTCATAAGTGTCTATTTTGCCTGCTTTCTTCAGTAAATGAAGTAGATTTACTTTATATATCTTTGGTAAGACATTATATTTTCTGTCATCAAGGGGTCTTCCCCATACTTTTTCTCTAAATCAGTTCCGATTTGGAGGTTAGCCAAAATAAAGACTAGCCACAAAGAAACATTGTACTTAGCTGATTTCTGTAATACTAGCTTTTAGAGACTCTTAATTCCCAAAGCAAAAGATTTTGCCTAACCTTTACAGATAAAAATCAGTTTAGTTTGTGTAATGGAGAAGTAGAAATCAAAGACAAAGGTAGCTACAGATAGATTGCTATGATGATCTATATGATATATTGCATAAACATTTTTTTTTTACTGTTAATGTCTGTTTCCACAAATCCCTGAAGAGTATACATTGGTTAAAAGTAATGGTCTAGGGGAAATATTTTTTAAATATCTGTTATAAAACCTACAGAAAGCTTCTGCGTAGATTTATTTTCAATGGATAAAAATAGTATTAAAAATGAAATTTCTCTAAGATAGATTATATTCATTGGTATGCCTTTGAAATGAAGCCTTTAATCTGTGCATTAATTTTAGAATTATATCTAGTGATATTGTTAGAAGTAAGATAAAAACAATAAACAATAACCAAGATGCATTTTGCAAATATTAAGCAAATTATACATATATTCTGTTGTTAAAAAAATGAAAGAAGTCACAGTTGTGGACGTCAGACTTGGTATTTCATACCTCTATCCTTTTGAATTTCTAGCGAATTTTGCATTATATTTAATGTAGGGGATTTGTGTCAAATGGCGTGAAGGCCTCTTTCAAAGATGGGTATTTCTAAGCAGGAAAAGAGCTGCACTTAATTTTGGAAGCATCATGGAAGATGCAAAGACAATATATTGCCCAAAATGAATTACCAGGTTTCAAACTCAGAGTTTCCTTTTGAAATTGAATCCCAGAGGAAGGTACATATTGGCTGTATAATTTTTACCTGTAGGATGCCTTTAAAATTTCTATGTTCCTGAACAAGCATAATGCTAAGGTCTAATAGCAAAAATAAATATTTACCGAGTGTCAGTAATGAGGGAGATGTTGAAACCTAGTATGTCTTAATATTTAGTTAAAGGGCATTCCTTTTCATCATGGTAAGTTAGACCTATTTCCTATTACTGAGTAAGAAATACAGCAGCCCCATGGGTTGAACTGGGAAAAATGCCAGTTATACACACATGTACAACTAACCTTTGGGGCATCTTACACATTTTTCAGTCCTTTTTGGTTTCTTTTGGGCAGTTTCTTTCTGTGGTAACCCAACTTCTTCCTTGATAATTTCTAACCTAAAAGAAAAGCCTGTTATCCTCAAACATTGGCTTAATTTTAAAGCTATGTGAAATACTCAAGCTTTATAGCAGGATAGTTCCTTTGGCAAAGATTCCTTTTTTCATTTCTTCCCTCTTCCCTTCTCTCCCTTCACCCCTTCTTTTTCTTTCCTCATTTATTGCTCTATTTTTCCCATCTGGAATCATCCCCTCTCTTCCCCCCCACCCCCAATATTAAAGGTAGTAAAACATGTATCATATTATTTGAACATTCATGAGTTTCATAATTCAATATTTGTCAAAACATTTGAGAGCTTTTTTCTATTAATGAATGAAAAAAATGAAATATTAAAAGCATATTGTACACTTACAAAAAGTAAAATATATTAAAAATAACTGCAACATTCTTTTGGATACTTTCTAGAGCACTGTCAAATCTTGGTCAAATATTGCTCTGCTCTGGGGAAGAGGTGGATAATGTTTCCATCGATGCCTGAGACTTGTCAGCTCAGAAAGCTGCTCGGTCAAGTTGACACACTATGACTTTCTATAGTTTATTCACAGCAAAAATCTGAGTCTTTAACCTTGACGATTTCTGAAAGAGTTATTGAGAAAAAAGTACATTGAGAATAAAAATTGAATTCAGTGCATTTTAAAAATATAGTTGTATAGCTAATATAGTTGTATAAATAGCTTCTACATTGGTGAGGCCAGTCAACTTTCCCTTGTACTTCTGCACTCTCACCTGGCCCCTTCATCTTTAATTTAAATATATAGGCAATTACTTTGAAGAATTGCTGGCCTAAGAAAATTGTGAAACCAGTTAAAGATTCTCCTTTTGTCTACCTTTTATCAAACTTCTCCTCAGGAAGTGTTCATTTCCAAGTGAAATAGAAATTTGATTTTTTTTTTTGAAATTTGATTTTTAAAAAAAATAGTAGTAAAGCTTTAAAATAGAAGTACGGCAGGACATGGGGCATTTTAGAACTAGCTACGAATGGGTTTTAGTTGAAGTGTAGGGTGTGGATGAGGAAAAGGAAGTTACAGAGTCTGCAAACATTATCATAAAATCCCATCTTGTGCCATGTGAAGGTATTCAGACTTTCTTCTGAAAGCAGTGGAAACCCATGGAGAATTTTAAGTAGGGTGGGGATGGGGATCATGACACAACTAGATTTGCATTTTAGGAAGGTCCTCTGGCTGCCAAATAACTCAAGAAATTAGACAAAGTCTAAAGAGTGTAAGAAACTTTGACTGCCTTTTCCCAATTTAGTTTAATTTGCATAGAAATCTGTTTTGGGGGTGGAACTCTGTCTAACTCCAGAGAGCAGGTCAAAATTCTGTTTTGGGCAGTGAACATTGGTACTACTCAGCAGCCCCAAATATTTTTGGGAATAGTTCAGTTCATTTATTTCAGTAATGATGGCATATGGAACTAAACCTCAGTATGTCTGTTGCCCACCTGGATCTATAGCACATAGAGTGTTAGTTTTGTGTGAGATGCCCTCTAAGAATTAGAAGCCTAGTCTGTGGCCACAAACTAAGTAGGTCTGTGGAAAGCAGTGGTAGTGTAGGCAGGTTAGTTAGAGGCCGTGATGCCCTGATCCAAGTTGTGGCTGTGTGGAGGGAGAAGAGTGGAGCTACAATTAAAAGGTCAAGTTTCCAGGGCTGGAAGTGGGGTCCAATACTTGGAGACTGAGAATCTCACTTTTGCTGTTAGTTTAAATGTAGTTGCATCTTTTCAGGTCATCTGCCCATTTCTTAATTGGGTTGTTTGGTGTTGAGTTATAAGAATGAAAGTAGACTACAGTTTTTCCCCATGTACAAAAATTAATTCAAATGGACCAAACACCTAAATATAAGACCTGAAACAATAAATCACATAGAAAAAAACATAGGTACTAAACTTATGGACATTGGTCTTAGAGAATATTTTATTTATTTGACACCAAAGGCAAGGGAAGTAAAGGCAAAAATAAATGGATGGGACTATCAGTGATGGTGAACCTTTTGAGCTCGGCGTGTCAGCATTTTGAAAAACCCTAACTTAACTCTGGTGCCATGTCACATATAGAATTTTTTTGATATTTGCAACCATAGTAAAACAAAGACATATTTTTGATATTTATTTTATATATTTAAATGCCATTTAACAAAGAAAAATCAACCAAAAAAATGAGTTTGCGTGTCACCTCTGACACGCGTGTCATAGGTTCGCCATCACTGGACTATATCAAACTAAAATGCTTCTGCATAGCAAAAGAAACCTGCAACAAAACAAAAAGGCGAAGAGATCAACCGAAGGACTTGTATACATGTATATAAGCCAAACCAATGGACATGGACAACAGGGGGATGGGAGCATGAGTGTGCGGGGCGGGGGGGGAGGTTGGGGGTTAATGGGGGGGGATGAGGACACATTTGTAATACCTTAACTAATAAAAACAAAACAAAACAAAACAAAAAACAAAAAGGCAGCCAATCAAATGGGAGAAGATATTTTCAAACAACAGCTCTGACAAAGGTTAATATCCAAACATGTGAAGAACTCATAAAATTATAAACAACTCATAGAACTATCTTCTATAAGAAATCAGTGCAGATCATTCACTGCTATTACCAGAATGGGAAAAAAAAGAAAACCTGTGCATGATCTGAGTTTTATTTGATGTAATTTTTTTCAGAGAAAGAAGAATACAACTGTATTACATGCTTTGTGGCTCACATAAAAATGTCAATTTCAATCAAGAAGAGAAGTATTCAAGTAAGCATAATAGCTAACTTCTGTTTTCCAATATTATTTGGCAAAAAAAGGAAACTAAACATGAAATACAGTAACTAATCTCTGATCCTTCCTGACAACTTAAATCACTTAACATGTAATATTTTTGAATTTTCCAGTCATTTGCTTAAAACCTGCATCTACCTAGTACCCTGTACATAAAGTAAAGTAAAGCCAGCTTTCAGGACTTTGTGGACATTTCATAAATATAACAAAACCATAACAATGAGCACTGCCCCAATGCTTACACATAGATTTAAAGGTACAGCACAAATTATGGTAGTAAAAAAAAAAAAAAAAATCCTGGAGCAACTAGAGTTAACAGTGTGACTTGAGTAAGTGGAAAAATGAAACCCACCTCTGGGCCTCAATTTTGCATACGTATATTTGCTAGATTGCTTTTTCTCCAAGATACTTTAATAGATTGAATAGATATGCTAAAGACATAACTCCCGGTACCTCACAATGTGATCTTGTTTGGAAATAAGGTCATTGTAGGTTCAATTAATTAAGATTAGGTAATATTAGAGTAGGGTGGGCCCTTAATCCAATATTATCAATGTCCTTAGATGGCATACAGAGGGAAGATAGCCATTTAAAGAAAGAGACAGTGATTGGAATGATGGAGCTACAGGCCTAGGCATGCCAAGGCTTGCCATTTTAACTAATTACATCTGCAAACACTCTGTTTCCAAATAAGGTCTTATGCACAGGTACCAGCTACTGGGACTTGAACACATCTTTTTAGGGGGGAAAAATTCTACCCTCTATAATATCTACTGTTCCTATTCTCTAAAAAATGATCAATACTCATGGTTTTGGATTTCTTTTAAAAAAATATATTTTATTGATTTTTTACAGAGAGGAAGGAAGAGGGATAGAGAGTTAGAAACATCAATGAGAGAGAAACATCGATTAGCTTCCTCCTGCACATCCCCCACTGGGGATGTGCCCGCAACCAAGGTACATGCCCTTGACTGGAATTGAACCTGGGACCCTTCAGTCCGAAGGCCGATGCTCTATCCATTGAGCCAAATCAGTTAGGGTGGTTTTGGATTTCGTTACCATCCTATATAATCCTGAATAATTTGGTTTCTATTTCCACCACTATAAACTAGCTGCCATGACAAAAGTCACCAATGATGCTCTAATTGACAAACTCTTTAAAAAACTTTTTTATCCTCATCTGAAATATTTTTTTCTACTGAGTTTTGGAGAGAATGGAAGTTGTGGTGATGGGGCGGGGGGGGGGGGGGGGGAGACAGAGAGACAGACATCAGCATCGACTGGTTGCCTCCTGCACCTGCCCTGACAGGGGCCGGGGATCAAACCCGTAACCCTGGTAGATGCCCTTGACTATAATTGAACCTGCAGTACTTGAGTGTTCAGGCCGCTGCTCTAATTACTGAGACACAGGGTAATTGAAAAATTCTTTACATACTTTTTAATATTTTTAAAATTAAATTTATTGGGGTGACATTGGTTAATAAGATTATATGGGTTTCAAGTATAGATTTCTATGATACATGATCTGTATATTGCATTATGTGCCCATAACTTTTAATTCTCATCATATTTGACCTCTAAAATCAAGTATATGTTGACCTTTGAATGTGTTGCCCACTTCTATGTATTTTTTAAAATTCATTTTAGAGAGAGAGGAAGGGAAAGAGTGAGAGAGAGAGAGACATTGATGTGAGAAACATTGATTGGTTGCCTCCCCTACGTACCTGGACCAGGGATTGAACCCAAAACCCAGCCCTGACTGGGAATGGAACCTACAACTTTTATCTTCTTAAAGATAGCTCAACCCTTAGGTTTAAACCCACATTTATAATTTTCTTGTACTTCTCTAAATTTTTCATTTTCTTTGTGTTATTCTTTTCCTCTCCTACCCTTTTAAGCACTGGTTTCCTGGGAGTCCTGTGCACTTTTTCTGTTTCATTCATCCATCCCTATGTCTACCCACTTGGTGCAAGTTGACGACTCTCAAACTTGCATCTTTAACCAAGTCCGACTTGAGCTCCAGTTTACAATGTTGAAGTGAGTATTGGAATCTCTGCTTAACATATCCCAAACTGAACTTACTATCTTATCTCTTACACTTACCCTAGTCTTTATCTAATGAATAGTATTGCCTTCTACCCATTAATCTAATCAGATACCTGGAAGTTTAATTAGATCCCTCTGCCACTCTCATTTCTCATAGTCATTCAGTCTCCAATCCTTTTTATTTCTTTCATCTCCACTGCAGTGGCATTGGTTGCTGGGGTATAAAGCTCACCACCCCCTTCCCAGTTTTGTACCTTTTCAGTCTACTCTCTTCTTCACCTTCGGAGGGAACTTCCCTAACAAGAACTTTTGGATATAAGTCTTCATGACCCCTTGAGTTATATTTTACTGCTTAGAGAATAAAGTTCCAACTCTTTAACATGGTATCCTCAATCAGCCTTTTGCCTATAGGTTGTTTTTCCCTGCCAGCATCTAGTCTAGAATAGATGAGGCTTTACCCACGCTCAGGTGGCTGCATTTCTCCTAATATCCAGGTGGTTTTCATAGCACCCTGTTTTCCTCATCCTCATGCCATTAATAAAGTCGCCTCCCTCAATCTACCTTAATGAACATCCTTTATCTTCTCTCAAATCTAACCTCTAGCATTATATTTTCTATGAATTTTCTCTGACTTTCCCCATCCCCCACACAAATTGCCCTTTCCTTTGAGATATGCTATCATATCATCTATGACTCTTTATGGATTTAATGTGTATGCATCTTTTCCCCCTTTGACCATGGAAATACCTTGAGGGCAAGGACTATCTTTACTCATGTTTTATTCCCAGGACCCAGAAGAGTGCCTACAATAACTGGTGCTCAATGCATGCTTTTACAAGGCATAGCATATACAATTTCCATGTATGTCATTTTTTAAAAGGAGCACAGTGATTTTAGGATTTTGATTTCTCTATGTACCAAATTATTTCTCTGAGTTATCCCCCAAAAGGCAAATCTTAAAGAACGTCCAGGAAAGAAAAAAAAATCTAGCTGAATTTAAAATGACTTCATAAAATAATAGATAATGAAATACTGTACATAAAAAATTTGCCATGTTCTATCTTCCAATATACTCTGTGTTCATTCACTTTTGATTTAAAAACTCTAAAAAGATCATCACTCAACTCTCAGTAGACACATTAGGAGGAAAAGTATTTCTTTAAGTCAACAATGGCTAGTGAATTAGTATTTATTGTCTTCAGTTGCAAGGAGTTAGCCAACTTCTCCATTTTAGGATCCTGAGGACAGAGGGAGGTAGCGACTGTAAACAGTAAGAGGTAAGTCTTGCTTGAAGAGTGCATGTCTGTAAAGGGGTCCTCATAGTGAGGAAGCTGCTCCCAGCTCATTTTGAATGCTTTATTTAAAAATTGCTTGATGATGTTTCTGAATGGCTTTCCTCTTTTCATTTCTCCCCACTCGGACCCCTCCCCCAGGGCTCAGTAACACGGTAGAGATGCTTTTTGACAGACAAGAGATAATCTTACACTTGACTTCCAATATCAAGGCATTTTAACCGGCACACTTTATATTGAATAATTCATGGATATTCAAGCTGTACTTTACAAAGAAAGTGCTTTCTCTTTGCAGCCACAGTAGATATGAGCAGCTAATTCATTATTTAAAGAGACTAAGTATTAGCAACTGGTACTGGCTCTTCAGAGCTCTTTATTCCCTTTGCTCATGTTATCCCCAGCCTCTCAGCTGCCTTGAACAGTTTTTAGATTGATTTTACCATATTTAAGTCTTTTAAAAAACAGATCTACCCCCCAAACCTCACTATTTTCAGACTGCTTCTACCTATTTTAAAAACGTAAAGCAATGTCTGTTAGAACTCTGTGAATCTCTGCAGGCTCATGGGAATACATGCAATTCCAACACTTTTGATTTCAGTTAAGAAAATGTGGCAGGTGGGAGGAATGTAAGAAATCCGAGTTCGCTCAGATTTACAGACCACTTGCTGCAATAGGCCAAGGAAGGCTTGGGCGTTTTAAACAGGTGGTGAAAGGGGCTGAGTCCTCAACTTTCAAGTATTGTTACTATGAAAGGAGAAGTCCCTATGGAGAACTGTCCTCTTTATATTTTCTGAGGAAAAGAGGAGGAAGGTTTTGAAATATCTATTGCTCTTTTGTAGACAGATCCTCAGGTTGGATCTCATTCAGCACAAATTTTCATTCTTTCATTTCTAGTTAAGAGAGAGGAAAATTTGTCAAGAGGTTATGAGGGTTCGCTCTCTGTAGACCCTGACAGAGGGTAACATAATGTAAGCAGGTCTGGAATGGTGAAATCATTAGAAAAAAGAAAGAAAAATGTATATATATGAAATTTCTTTTAAAAAGTGACTGATTCTAAGAAAATGTATTTCTACAATATGAAATAAAACATTGGATGTGATGCTGCTTAAAGCAGTAGTAAATGCTTTTCTTAAATTTACATTTAAATTAGGGTTAGCCTATTCTAGGATTATTGCAAAGCAAATATTCCACTATAGTCCTAAATAAATTGATGTTTTCATTTTTTACTCTATATGGCCTGAAAAACTGGATGCCTCTAAAACTAAGGAACTATTGTATAGCTTTCTTTTACCAATTACATTATTAAAGGGTATAGGTTATAATTGAACTCCCTACACTTCTAGTATGCTCTTGAATTTTGGGTATCTTTTACTTGCTATAGAAATATATTATGTGCATACTTTATTTATTCAAAAATTTCTTGAATGAGAAAAATAAAAAAATGTAGAGTAGATGATAAATAAAATGCATTCCTTGAATGACTAAACCTTAAATAAGCCCAGATCTGGACCATATTGTGAGAAATTTTGCTCTGAAAGGTAGAAAAATGAGTCTGCATCAAAGATTAATTGACCTTATATTCTATTAAAGGCAAAGTCCTGTGTACTGACAAATTACAGATAGTAAGACACTATCTTCAACTCATAACACTTAGTGTCTACACTAGCCTTAGAATCATGAGAGAATAGAGAGGAAACTCATAGGAGACTAGAAGACCACCAAAGTTTTTTCTAAAGATGATATTCTACAAGCTCTACAAGTTCTTTCTTGTCTAATATGTAACAAGGAACCCAAATTGAAGATTTTTCATGCAGAAGATTGCACAATGGTACTTAGCTTGGCTTTTGAAGTTAAAATGACCCATATCTAAAACATAGTTCTACTATATAATAATAGTTGCAACCTTGTGCAAATGGTGTAATCTCCCCAAGCCTCCTTTTCCCACCTGTGAAATGAGGATTTTAATTGTATCTACCTCATAGGTATGAGAATGAATGAGATAATGCCTAAAAATTGCTTACCATAGTGTCGAGCACATAAGAAACATTAAATAAACCTGTTTTCAAAATGTGTTTTGGAAGATTAACATGGCATTGACATACAAATTTAATTTGCCAACGACATTGTATAACTTGAAATTGCTGCATTGTACAAAATTGAGAGTTTTATGAAATGCTACTCGCATTTTGACATAATTTAAGTAGGCATTCCAGATTAGTTGTATCAAAAAGGAGGGAAAACATTGTTACATTATTCTCAGACATAATTATCTATAGATATAAAAGAGACCTGCTCAATCTGATTAATAGCTATTCTATTGGGGTACTTTTATATAACTTCATTGAGGTAAAAGGTTTTTAAAAGAAAGAAAAATGCAGTTTTATTAATTGTACAAAGTTCTGTAAACTTTTTTTGAGATTTTGGAAAACTGATGTTTGTATCATGTTATGTATTGATTATTTTAAGCATTACACTAAGATAGAGATGAGAATTGAAAGTTTTGATTCTTGAATGGGAAAAAGGACTAGAGAATGAGGACCCTTCTATAATCATTCCCTCATCTTAGAAACTTATTTAGGAATCTGAATTGTGAGAAGTCCAGACAGCCTCATTGGAAACAAATCTCTACGTCTCAGAATTTAAATTGTGAATCCAAAGATTTGAGATTACCAATTATATCATCCACCATATAGACTCAACATGTTTCTTGTACTGGGCTTCTTCCAGAGATCTTTTTAGATAATATTACCTTAGTCTCATACACACACACACACACACACACACACACACACACATACGTACACACACATTTATAAACATAAAACTTTCAAATGTAGACAACTGCCCCACTTCCTCTTCATTGATGCGATCTCAATAAAGAGGAGACAAAATGAGGAAGGCTAAAATATGTATTTATAAAAAATTTATAAATCATTTAAACTTTACAAAAGTAAGCTGTTTTTTCCTTTGTAAGCATGTTTACCTTAATATGGATTAAAAGTGCTGACAGCCAGTCTGTAGGAACAAATTGTGTTTGGCAGTTCCATTTGCAATTGGCAAGGGAAGACCATTCCTCAATGGTAGGGTCACCTAATGGATGCTGAGTTGAGTTCTACCCACAATTATTGAATGTTGACAATGTAGCCTCCTTGTGCCATATGCTGGGGACTTAAATAGGAACCAGTGTTGAAAACTCAAGGAGCTAACAAGTCCCATGAGGATGCTTTCAATCGAAGGTAGATATTAGAATGTTTGTTTTATTTTGAGGTGTGTTGTAAGTATTATATTGCTAACAATAGTCAAAGATTTAAAGTTTGGGGAAAACATTAAGTTTTCATCTGTCCAAAAGGATTTCAGGCTACACCTATAATGATATCACTTGCACTCAAATGTATTCTGATATGATTTTGAGAAGGCTGAAAGAAATCACAGATTCAGTAACCTCTAGTGACCAGTCATTATTGTTTACAGCTGAGAGTTGTTTGTTAGAACATTTTGTAGAATTTGTGGATTGTGGTATTATAGTTATTTCCAATGTCTTTTTAATTTTACCCATGAATGCTCTTAATTAAAAGAAGGTAAGACTAGATAAAACAAGGGTGCTTAGAGTTTTATATTATGTCTTATTGAGAATGATGCTCTTTATATAAAAACATGTTATAGCTTGTACATCTATATATTGTAATAAAAATGAGTTGTATTTATTTATGAATATCCCTTAGTATTACATAATTGCTCAAATTATTAATATTATTTGTTGAGTAGAATCCTAGAAAGTTCAAATTCATATTTAAAAATGCAATTTAATATCAAAGAAGCTTTTATCATGTTTGCTTTTTTTATAAAAAAGTGTTTTAGATATTTAAAAGTATGATTTAATTCTCATGCTTTAAAAATACTTTTTTGAATGTTATTCCAGTGAAAATAAGATATTAGTACCATTGGTTTATTTTTCTGATTTTCTTTCTTCTTTTACCTTTTAAAAAAATATAGTTTTGCCACTCAATTGTACGGTTCTTGTAAGTATCATCAGACATGTGGAATAGAATGGGAAGAGGACAAGTTGTGACACAGTGGCCTAGTGGATTTCAACTGCAATTTTTCTCTATATTGTGTGATTGTACTCTAGCCCTATTATAACAATGCCTGAGATTCATTTAACTTTCAATACTTGGCAAGCTACAGATTTTGCCTCTCATGCTGTCAACTTGTCTATTTTCCAAACCTCAAATTTTCTGATTTGGTTCTGTTTTGGGTAGGGTTAAAAGTGTCCATTGCTCTGAGATGCTAATATTAGGGTTGAGAAACCCTTTCCAATTATTGACCAGTTCTGTCCAGACAGGGCAAATGGGGATCGTTTTCAAGTGCTCCATGGAAAGAAAGCGTTCTATTTAATGCCCAAGATTTGAATTATCAATCTTATTTCAGTTAACTTTACTGTTTAAATTCTGTATTTACATGAAATTAAATTAGCATATATGGGGTGATTCATGAGTACTAAGATATTCCAACATTTTTTACAACAAACAGGTGTGTTTTAAAATAATTTGAGCCTAACAAGGCTGAAAAAGCTGAATATATCTAGTACTGAACAGACCCATCTATACTAATAACAGAGGAACATGCAGATTGTCCGGGACACCATCATGCAACGACCAATCAGGACGGGGGGGGGAGGGGGGGAGGCGGGGCTGCAGCGTAGAGCTCTCAGCATGCCTGCACCAGGGGTTCGAAGGGTGCAGAGAGGAAGGGAAAGCAGATAGGCAGTTAGGGGGATCAGGCCAGGAGGGGAGAGCAGATAGGCAGTTAGGGGGGTCAGGCTGGCGGGGGGAGAGAAGATAGGCAGTTAGGGGGATCAGGCCAGGAGGGGAGAGCAGATGGGCAGTTAGGGGGGTCAGGCTGGCGGGGGGAGAGAAGATAGGCAGTTAGGGGGATCAGGCCAGGAGGGGAGAGCAGAGAGACAGGGGGATCAGGGTGGTGGTGGGGGGGTGGGGAGAAGATAGGCAGTTAGGGGGATCAGGCTGGGGTGGGGGAGAAGATAGGCAGTTAGGGGGATCAGGCCAGGAGGGGAGAGCAGTTAGGGGATCAGGCCAGACGGGGAGAGCAGTTAGGCAGTGAGGGGGATCAGGCCAGGCAGGGACAGCAGTTAGGCAGTGAGGGGGATCAGGCCAGGAGGGGAGAGCAGATAGGCAGTTAGGGGGATCAGGCCAGGAGGGGAGAGCAGAGAGACAGTTAGGGGGATCAGGGTGGTGGTGGGGGGGTGGGGAGAAGATAGGCAGTTAGGGGGATCAGGCCAGGCGGGGAGAGCAGTTAGGGCCATCAGGCTGGCAGGGGAGCAGTTAAGGGCATCAGGCAGGCAGGCAGGTAAGCAGTTAGGAGCCAGTGGTTCCAGATTGTGAGAGGGATCCTGGATTGGAGAGGGTGCAGGCTGGGCTGAGGGACCCCCCCTCCCATTCACAAATTTTGTGCACCGGGCCTCTAGTAAGAAAATAAAGATATATTGCTGGCCAACTTTCGTGCCAAGATTATGAGTTTTAAAAGTTAAGTAATCAAGATAGATATGATAAAACCTTAAATATTATGTTATCAACAGAGGAAAAGTTAGATAAACAAACAAATCACTTAAATTTTGGGGTAATCTTTACTGCATTTCACTAATTCCCTCTCTAAAGATAAAAATAATGAATTAACTCAACAAATCACAATTGAACATAAAATTTTGTCTTTAGGATGAGTCATCTTTATGATTGTTGATATTCTAGCTTTATCCCATTAATATTTAGATTTGGGTTTGAGATAGGCCTGTAGAGCTATAAACTTCCCTCTCAGGACTGCTTTCATTGTGTCCCATAGGTTTTGGATTGTTGTGTTTTCATTGTCATTAGTTTCCAGGATGTTTTGAATTTCTTCTTTGATTTCATTGGTAACCCAATCAATATTTAATAGCATGCTATTCAGCTTCCAGGTGTTTGAGTATTTTGGTTTGTTTTTATTGTAGTTTATTTCTAATATTATGCCATCATGGTCTGCAAAGACGCTTTTTATGATTTCAATCTTCTTGAATTTGGGGATACTTTGCTTGTGACCCAATATATGGTCTATTTTTGAATATGTGTTATGAGCACTTGAGTAGAATGTATATTCTGTGGCATTGGGGTGAAGTGTTCTGAAGATGTCTATTAAGTCCATCTGATCTAGTGAATCATTTAGGATTGCTGTATCTTTGCTGATTGTTTGTCTAGAGGACTTATCCAGTGCTGGCAGTGGTGTATTAAAGTCCCCTACTATGATTGTATTGTTGTTGATCTCTCCTTTGATATCTTCCAGGAGTTTTTTTTATGAATTTGGGTGCTCCTGCATTGGGTGCATATATGTTTACCAGGGTTATATCTTCTTGTTGTATTGATCCCTTTAGTATTATGAAGTGGCCTTCTTTATCTCTTGTTATGGCCTTCACTTTGAGGTCTATTTTGTCCGATATAAGTATTGCTACCCCAGCTTTCTTTCCCTTTCCATTTGCCTGAAAGATATTTTTCCATCCCTTCACTTTCAGTCTGTGTGAGTCCCTTCTAATGAGGTGGGTCTCTTGTAGACAGCAGATGTATGGGTCATGTTTTTTTATCCATTCAGCCACTCGATGTCTTTTGGTTGGAGCATTTAATCCGTTTACATTTAAAGTTATTATTGAAAGGTACTTGTTTGTAGCCATTTCGTTTTTTGTGTGGCTGTTTTCTTTCTGAGCTTTTTATTTCTTCTTTTTACACCAGTCCCTTTAGCATTTCTTGCATTGCTGGCTTGGTGGTGATAAACTCCCTTAGTCTTTTTTTTGTCTGTGAAGCTTCTTATTTCCCCTTCAATTTTGAATGATAGCCTTGCTGGATAGAGTATTCTTGGATTCAGTCCTTTGCTTTGCATCACTTTGTAAATTTTCGTCCATTCTTTTCTGGCCTGATGTGTTTCTGTTGAGAAGTCATTTGATAATCTAATGGGAGATCCCTTGTATGTAACTTTCCGTCTCTCTCTTGCAGCTTGTAAGATTCTCTCTTTGTCCTGAACATTTGCCATGGTGATTATGATGTGTCTTGGTGTGGGTCTTTTCGGGTTCACCCTGTTTGGGACTCTCTGGGCTTGTGTGACTTTTTTCTTCCCCACCTCAGGGAAGTTTTCTGATATTATTTCGTCGAGTAGGTTTTCTAATCCTTGTTCCTCTTTCTGTTGTTCTGGCACCCCTATTATTCGTATGTTGTTTCGTTTCATGTTGTCCCAAAGCTCCCTTAGGCTCTCCTCCTGTCTTTTAATTTTTTTCTCCAATTGCAGTACAATTTGGGTGTGTGTTGCTTCCTTGTCTTCTAATTCACTAATTCGGTCCTCCACTTCTCCTAGTCTACTGTTGATACTTTCAATGGTGTTTTTTATTGCAGCTATATCACTCTTCATTTCTTCTTGGGTCTTACTTAAGTTGTTGATTTTTTCATCTGTTTCTTCTAGCTTCTTGCATATGTTATTGATTTTTTTCCTCCGTCCAGTTTATGAACTCTAGGACCCTTGTTCTGAATTCTTTTTCGGTCATGTTGCATGCCTCTGTATCACTTAGCTGCTTTTCTGGTGAGTCCTCTTTTTCTTTCCTTTGGGGGTTTCTTTGTCTACCCATGTTTGATCTCACTGACATATCTAGACGTTGAGTCATTCAGTGGCTGCTCCCTTGGTGGCAGTGACTCCTTGGGCTGTGGTTGCTCTTCGGGCGGTTGCGGTAGCAGCTGCTTCTCAGTTGGCAGCAGCTCCTCTGGTGGGTGCTGTTCACAGCTGTGGTGGCTCTTCTGGCTGGTAGGGGGAGGTTCCACGTACAGCTGCTGTTCCTCAGACAGAGGGTGTGGTGCTCAGGAGGCTGCTGTTGTTTGGATCTGCTGTGTTGATTTCAAGGCACAAAATACAACACAACAAGGCACCGTGTACCAGGCACCACTCTGTGTTGTTGCTGGGATTCTAGATTTGGGTTTGAAAAGTATCTCTTTCCTTTTAACAACTTGTAAATTTTTGCCACCTCAACTGTAGACAATTTTCAAGAAATGGAAACCATTTTTGTTTACCGTCCCCTGGGTATTATCTTTTAAATAGAAGTTCAAATTATGGATCCTAGAACACTTGGATCAAAACAGAGCACATGTGGTATACTCATTTTTTGTCTTTGAAGGCTATGTTATTACCCATAATTCATGTTAATGTAGTCAAGTTTTATCATTGATAAGCATTATTTAACATAGTTACTAGTAAATAATGTCTAAGAAGACTAAATTAGAAATACTTTGGAGTTTCACAATTTTGATGGATGTTTTTGTGTTAGTCAACTGTATTTTTTTTAAAGTTAAATTAACTCTCAATTATCCATATTCTTGTTAGTGAAGATAACATAGAATAAGATAATATAGAATACAAGTTTGCAAAATATAGTTTCAGTATGATTTGGGAAACCCCATGTGGATTTCTACTGTTTATCTGTCTCTCTCTCTAGTTCCAAAACATATATGCACACACTTTGAATAATCATAAAGGCAGTATTTATTCAAATACATTTCATTTTCAAAATTGAGCTATGAGCTCTTACAGTGTATATATAATTTTGGGGGATACCTGTATCTATCTATGTAGATTATCTATCATCTATTTAAATATATTTTCTTGATTTTTTATAGAGAGGAAGGGAGAGGGATAGAGAGCTAGAAACATTGATGAGAGAGAAACATCAATTAGCTGCCTCCTGCACACCCCCTACTGGGGATGTGCCCACTACCGAGGTACATGCCCTTGACTGGAATCGAACCTGGGACCCTTCAGTCCGCAGGCCGACGCTCTATCCACTGAGCCAAACCAGTCATTACATTTTATAAATATCATCTATTTATAAAATTTATTTAATATATGATTATCAGGTAAAAAGCAATGACATGCCAAGATAAAAATTTGGCCATGTAGAAGCCACAAGATAAACTGGTCTGTACATGGGAAATTGATGGGAAAGTGATTTTTTATGTGAGTTTGATATGCAACATATAGGGAGAATTTTGTCAGACCTTGGGCTGACATTTTATTAGAGTCCATGGACTCAGATTATCTATCCTATCTAATGAAAGAGAAACATGGTAATTAGCGTACATCCGCTACCCTTCCCATTGGCTAATCAGCGAGATATGCAAATTAACTGCCAGGCAAGATGGCGACCAGCAGCCAGGCAGGTTGAAGCTAACATGAGGCTTGCTTGCTTCAGTGATGGAGGAAACCAACGTTCCCCACCTGCCTTGCCGGCCTCTGCCTTGCAGTTTGAAACATTGTTACAAATATAGAAGCTAAACAAAACCCCAGAAACCTGCTTTCAGCCCGCCGGGATCTCAGAGCTGGAGTTGATACAGTGTTTCGATTATAGAACCCAAACAAACCAGATACCTGCTTTCAGCAGCGGAGGCCTCAGAGCTGGAGCCAGAGCTAAAGCTGGCCCAGAATTAAAAAAAAGAAAAAAAGGAGCAGTTGGGAGCTTCAGTCACCCGCCAGCCTGAAAACAGCCCTCAGCCCCTCACCCAGACTGGCCAGGCACCCCAGTGGGGACCCCCACCCTGAAGGGTGTGTGACCAGCTGCAAACAGCCATCATCCCCTCACCCAGGCTGGCCAGGCACCCCAGTGGGGATCCCCACCCTGAAGGGTGTGTGACCAGATGCAAACAGCCATCATCCCCTCACCCAGGCTGGCCAGGCACCCCAGTGGCGACCCCCACCCTGATCTGGGACACCCTTCAGGGCAAACCAGCTGGCCCCCACCTGTGCACCAGACCTCTATCCTATATAGTAAAAGGGTAATATGCCTCCCAGCACCGGGATCAGCGGAGCCGCGAGGCCTCCCAGCACCGGGATCAGCGGAGCTGAGAGGCCTCCTGGCACCGGGATCAGTGTGACAGGGGGCAGCACCCAAACCCCTTCATCGCCCTGCGGCTCTGTGTGTGACAGGGGCGGGGCCACAATCTCCCTATCCACCCTGCTCTGTTCCTGACAGGGGAAGGCGCCCCAACCCCCTGATCAGCCCTGCTCTGTGCCTGAAGGGGGGATCTCCCCAACCCCCTGATCGCCCTGCGGCTCTGTGTGTGACAGGGTGCGGCGCCCCAACCCCCTGATCAGCCCTGCTCTGTGCGTGATAGGGGGCAGCGCCCCCACCCCCTCCTCCCCCCTGCTCTGTGCATGACGGGGTGGTGCCGCAACCTCCCCATCGACCCTTCCTTGAGTGTGACAGGGGGCAGTGCCCCACCCCCCAATTGGCCCTACCCCGAGCATGACTGATGGTGGCATCGCAAACTCCTGATCTGCCCTGCTCTGTGCATGACAGGGGGCGGCGCCCCAACTCCCCAATCGGCCCTGCTCTAAGCCCAACCAGGGGCTGCACCTAGGGATTGGGCCTGCCCTCTGCCCTCCGGGAGCAGGCCTAAGCCAGCAGATCGTTATCTCCTGAGGGGTCCCAGACTTTGAGAGGGCACAGGCTGGGCTGAGGGGCCCCCCTTTCCCCCTGAATGCACAAATTTTTGTGCACTGGGCCTCTAGTATATATATATATATATATATATATATATATATATATATATATATATATATCCTATACTAATAAAAGAGAAAAATGGTAATTGGCATACGACCGATACCCTTTTCATTGGCTAATCAGTGAGATATGCAAATTAACTGTCAGCCAAGATGGCGGCTGGCAGCCAGGCAGCTGAGAATAGGAGGCTTGGTTGCCCCAGCGATGGAGAAAGTCAAGGATCCCCGCAGCTGCGGGGCTCTGAGCTCCTGAAGCAACAAGTCCAAAAGATACAATGTTTCAATTATAGAAGCTAAAAGATGGCGGTTAATTTGCATACTCAGGCTCCAAGCGGAGCGAAGCCAAACAGCCCTGAAGCAGCAGGGCAGAGAGGCCTCAGGGCCTGGGATCAGCAGAGTCGAGAGGCCTCCCGGCCCTGCGATCAGCGGAGCCGAGAGGCCTCCCGGCCCCAGTGATCAGCAGATCCGAGAGGCCTCCCAGCCCCAGTGATCAGCGGAGCCTAGAGGCCTCCCAGCCCCGGTGATCAGTGGATCCGAGAGGCCTCCCAGCCCCAGTGATCAGCGGATCCGAGAGGCCTCCCAGCCCCAGTGATCAGCGGAGTCCAGAGGCCTCCCGGCCCCGGTGATCAGCGGAGCCGAGAGGCCTCCCGGTCCCGGTGATCAGCAGAGCCGAGAGGCCTCCCAGCCCCGGTGATCAGTGGATCCGAGAGGCCTCCCAGCCCCAGTGATCAGCGGAGCCGAGAGGCCTCCCGGCCCCGGTGATCAGCGGAGCCGAGAGGCCTCCTGGCCCCGGTGATCAGCGGAGCCGAGAGGCCTCCCGGTCCCGGTGATCAGCGGAGCCGAGAGGCCTCCCAGCCCCGGTGATCAGTGGATCCGAGAGGCCTCCCAGCCCCAGTGATCAGCGGAGCCGAGAGGCCTCCCGGCCCCGGTGATCAGCGGAGCCGAGAGGCCTCCTGGCCCCGGTGATCAGCGGAGCCGAGAGGCCTCCCAGCCCCAGTGATAAGCGGAGTCGGAGGCCCCGCGATCAGCGGAGCCGAGAGGCCTCCCGGCCCCGGTGATCAGCGGAGCCAGAGGCCTCCCGGCCCCGGTGATCAGCGGAGCCAGAGGCCTCCCGGCCCCGGTGATCAGCGGAGCCGAGAGGCCTCCCGGCCCCGGTGATCAGCGGAGCCGAGAGGCCTCCCGGCCCCGGTGATCAGCGGAGTCCAGAGGCCTCCCGGCCCGGTGATCAGCGGAGTCCAGAGGCCTCCCGGCCCTGGTGATCAGCCGAGAGGCCTCCCGGCCCCGTGATCAGCGGAGTCGGAGGCCCGGTGATCAGCGGAGCCGAGAGGCCTCCGGGCCAGGGATCAGGGGAGCCGAGAGGCGTCCTGGCCCTGGGATCAGCGGAGCAGCGAGGCTTCCCAGCACCGGGATCAGTGTGACAGGGTGCGGAGCCCCAACCCTCTAATCGGCCCTGCTCTGTGTGTGACAGGAGTGGCGCTACAACCTCCCTATGGACCCTGCCTTGAGTGTGACAGGGGGTGGTGCCCCAACCCCCCAATCGGCCCTACCCTGAGCATGACTGAGGGTGGCATCGCAACCTCCCAATCCGCCCTGCTCTGTGCATGACAGGAGGCGGGGCCCCAACTCCCCAATGGGCCCTGCTCTGAGCCCGACCAGGGGTTACACCTAGGATTAGGCCTGCCCTCTGCCA
The DNA here is from genome assembly GCF_963259705.1 of Myotis daubentonii. Classification (NCBI taxonomy): domain Eukaryota; kingdom Metazoa; phylum Chordata; class Mammalia; order Chiroptera; family Vespertilionidae; genus Myotis; species Myotis daubentonii. Next base: position 66,322,475 of record NC_081843.1, read on the forward strand.
CCCGGGAGCAGGCCTAAACCAGCAGGTCCTTATCTCCTGATGGGTCCCGGACTGTGAGAGGGCACAGGCCAGGCTGAGGGACCTCCTCTCCCAACCCCGAGTGCACAAATTTTTGTGCACCGGGCCTCTAGTATATATATATATATATATATATATATATATATATATATATATATATATATATATATATATATGCCTAATATGCAAAGTGTCCCCTTGGGAGTTCAACTTACTGGGAGTTTGATTGCTTGCTATGACATGCACTGACCACCAGGGGGCAATGTGGAATGAACAAAGTTCCCAGCTGGCAGCCCGGGAAGGGAGGCCCAGGCCGGCAGCCTCTAGGGACCTTACCAGTGCATAAATTTCATGTACTGGACCTCTAGTGAGAGAAGGAACACTGTGCCTTCCAGAAATATTTATGTATAAGGAATATGGCAAATGAAGGCAGATTAAAGAGAATGAAGTTTTTAACACTTTATTTTTCTTCTTTAGTTTGTTTCAGTTTCGGAGAATGTCTGAATAAGTCTTGAAATTGCCTTTTCACAAAAGTCTATCTATATTGCCAATCATATATCTGCATATCTACCTCAGAAACTTTTATATAAATACAAATACAAATTAATTGGTATTGTCAGGACATACTATATTTCACATAAATATATAGATGACTTTTGTACGTAACAGGCATAATTTTATTAAAACTATACTTCAAATATCAGAAATTTGAAGAGAGAACATCTTCAAACGGGCACATGCTTTTGGAGCTTCTTGAAAAGAACGCAAGAATCATAATTATTTCTGCTAACTCAGGGTTGGAAAATATTTTGGCTCCTAACACATCAAAGTTTGCAAGAGTCCCAGAAGTGTTTTGATTCCTCCCTGAAGAGTTTGTAGGGACATTTTATTTTGTTTCAGTTTGCACTCTATGTTCATTGCTGTCCATAAGCCTTCTTTTTTTAAAAATTTTTTATTGTTGAAAGTATTACATATGTCATACTTTCAAAATGCTTTTCTATTGATCTCCTAGCTTCTCTCTACCATAATTTGCATATTCTATACTACCTTAAGCTGGGAGTCTTCACTTAATAGAATTTTCTCTAAATATTGGTTTAACTAGGATCCAAGAAAACTCCTCAGGAACTATTCCATGATTATAATATAAGAAGTTGTGTTGAGAGAATTGTTGAAGCAATATTATTGTTTGCACTTTTATATCTAACGGGGATTTATAATATAATTTATTAAAACACATGCCATTTATTGGGTCACGTTTACAAGTAGGGAGTGTTAGTATACCTCTAATACTATGACCCATCCATTTTCATATCCTATCTCTAGCACTTGTGACTTTCTTGTATTAAACTGATCAAATAGGGTCTACTTCCTAGAGACAGATCTAGCTCACTGATAGGCATTTTCTCTTTCTGCTTTAGCCTTTCTGCCTCTATGACTGGGTAGGTAGACCATGTTTGGTCTTTTTTTAGGGCTCCCACGTTTTAGGTTTTTGGAAAGAAGAGCACAAATCTTTATTTAGACCTCATGTCAAAACTTTGCTTTTAATTAGAGAAGTTTTGTACGTAGGTGGTGTTTGGGGTAGTGAATGAAGAGAGAATAGGTAAACCTTTCCAAACTGGTAAAGTATTCATCTTTTACTTAGCTATTGTTCCTCTTAAGCATGGTTTGTTGGCCAGAAAACTAAAGGAAAAGAGTACAAACCCTTTCCTGACCCCTGATGTATTAAACATATGTTGTTTCTTTTTTTTTTGGTCAATTTGTAACATCTATCTTGTCTACTTGGAGATTTCTGGGGACTCTTGTTTTATATCCTTGATACATGAGGTTTCTCTATAGTTGAGTTTTAGATATACAATGTGCTATTCTAATTATTTTAAGAGAACAAATGATACTTTAAAATGTAGAGACTTGAGCTTAATTTAAAAGTCTATAGAGGGAATGAGTGTTAAATAAAGTTAACTTTGTTTACCTACTCATGTAAAATTTGGACTTAGAGAATGAGTTGCAGACTTTCCAAGAAAGCTTGAACCAAATAATTTTCATTGAAATTTCAGGAAAATAACTATTAATTCTTAGATTTAGAAATAGGAAAAATACCTGAGGTCAAAGCTAAAACCTAATTCAAATCACTTGTATTAAGCTTCATATAAGAGGTTCATAGTTTTTTATTAGAGAAAAAAGCTTTATTTTTTTTCCATTTCATTCTACAGAATACTTTCCTTGTTATGGAGATTTTGGTTTTTGGTCTAATTTGTATAGCTGGAGCCAATTGAATTGCCATTTTTGAGCCAAATTTGTGATTAACTGAATCGGACCATTATTATTGGAAAGAGCAAAGGATGTTTAGCTGAAGCCTTTGAGGTGTTGAAGACACAATGTCTGCAGCCAAAAACAACAACAACTATTTTTATGTATAATGATATGACTGGACACTTATTAAAACTGTTTTGATCAGAGCCCAAAGAAACAAACACATATCAAATGCATGATATTTGAGTCCTTCACGCGAATAGCTCACACTTTGCATTGTTAATGTTTGTGAGAAAACATTACTCTGGGCTGGGGCAAGCAGGGCAGGATTTGAGCTGCTGAAACTATAGAGATCTACTTAGCTAACAGACCCTTAGGAGAGACAGCAAGGTTCTGTTTTGAATTACTAAGCTATTACTTTTGAATTTTGTGTAGTCAGATATCCCAACGCTTTCATTTAGCATTTACGAAACCACTTATAGGATTTCCTTCTGGAACTAGCAGAACTCAACTCTGGCAGGGACCTGATAAAGCTTTAGCCCTGGATGAGAGTAAGAAATGAAATCTCTTTGCAATCCTGTCTTCCAGGGAGAATAGATAAACAAATCCCATAAAAAATGTATGTCTATTGTATTACTCTCTTTAGGAGTTGGTTGTTCCCTGCCCACTGCAGTGCATTTTGAGGACCTAATACTAGCTACTAAAAAGTTATGCTGTACTAAAAATAGAAGACATTTGAAAAACTCAAGTAGTAGCTAGCATTAAAAATGCTAGATTAATTTGAAATTAATTTCTATCACATAAATATCTAAAGAACTCTTGAACAATTAGGTCATATTATTTCCATTAGACAATGCTTAAGGTGTAGGAAGGTAAACACTTGACTAGGTGCAGTTATGTCTTTAAAATACTTTAGGCTTGAAATTGTTAGCCTACATGGCTGTTTCAGTTAGCTGGTTGGAGAACTCAAGATGTCAAGACATCTCTTGTTGTAGCATTTCTTTTGTTTTAGCTTCACAGAATACAATTATTAATATTAGAAATACTTAGAGCTAATGTCTTATATAAGATATTTCTATTATACATTAATTAGCTTTTAAAAAAATATATTTTTATTGATTTCAGAGATGAAGGGAGAAGGAGAGATAGAAACATCAATGATGAGAGAGAATCATTGATTGGCTGCCTCCTGCACATCCTACACCTGGGGATTGAGCCTGCAACCTGGGCATGGGCAGGAATCAAACTGTGACCTTCTAGTTCAGTGATGGCAAACCTATGACACGCGTGTCAGAGGTGACTCGCGAACTCAATTTTTTGGTTGATTTTTCTTTGTTAAATGGCATTTAAATATATAAAATAAATATCAAAAATATAAATCTTTGTTTTACTATGTTTGCAAATATCAAAAAATTTCTATATGTGACACGACACCAGAGTTAAGTTAGGGTTTTTCAAAATGCTGACATGCCGAGCTCAAAAGGTTCGCCATCACTGTCCGAGTTCGTAGGTCAATACTCAACCACTGAGCCATGCTGCCTGAGCCATTTATTTAGCTTTTAATAAACATATAGAATTGCAGAATTTTAGATTTGCAAAAAATATCAAAATTTACCTATTGAAGTAAATAAGACAGTATTTTAGTCATTTGGGAAAACTACCTTTTTAAAAAATTCTTCCTAGAAATAAGCTGTTTGAGCAGTTTCCAACCAACACATCAAGTTATACTAGTAGTAGGTTCCACACAGGTAATAGCTTGTTGCAATTACAGTTCCTTAGATTGTAAGCAGAAATTTGGGAGGGGACCTGGGGGTGTGTTTGGGAGAAATGGTCTTTTTCTTGATTTCAGTCTGTTGCATTTTTGGTAGTACCTATCCCAGGATAACCTGATAAAACTTTAGGGAAATTAGAAGTTTTCCTCTTTTTAAACTAAAAAAAAAAAAATTTTTTTTAAATTCGGAGGACCCCTGCTTTATGTTACCACTGGGCAATTTCACTTTCTCACAACTTTTACACTGTATGTACTTACACAAATCCATTCTAAATTCTTTACACTCCAACTGAGTCCTTTCTGATCCTCAGAAGAAACAGGGAAAAGCTGCTCCCGATTACTGATAGCACAGCTATCCCTGTACTTACTTGGTGACTCTTGACTCCTGGCTGATATGTGACAGAAGCAATGTGTGACTCCTCAGGGGCTGCTCTCAAGTCAGCTAGTGATAAGACAACTGGCTGTATCGCTAAAAGATTTTTCGACTCTAACACTCATACTCACTGTCTTAAGAATACAATAATGAACAACAAAGGATGATTTAAGGAGAGAATTTTTGTCCTCATCTGAGCTTTTATTACTTTATTTCAATTAGACACCCAAACTTCGAGTTTATAAAAGTTCGACCCACTTGCTTCCTGATATATAAAGGTGACTTCTAAGTAGTACTGCTGTAGAAGGAGAGGCAGTGCAGCATGATAAAGGGACATAAGGGACACCAGGAGGTCCTCCTATCAATACTGAGTCATCAGAAGTAGAAATTCCTTGGGAAGGAACAGAGATTAGTAAAAAGAGCTTTGGAGACAGACAGCCCTGTACTTGAATTTCTGCTCTTGCATTTAATAGCTGATGGGAAAGTGGGAGGGTAAAGGTTGGAGATAACAGAGCTGAAGTGCTAAAGACTGGGCTGGTGTACCATATGCCAGCCCGGGAGGCCTTGGGCATATATGTGTGTGTATTGGGGAAAGTTGAGGTGACATGAGAGAATCATAGAAAAGTTGAAGTGAGATAAAAAAAAAACACTAAATACTTTTGTAATGATAATAAAATAAAGGGTAGCTAAATCTGTCAAGGCTCTAATGCAATTACTAGGTTCTCTCTCTCTCTCTCTCTCTCTCTCTCTCTCTCTCTCTCCTTCCCACTCTCCCTCCCTCCAGTGCATGCGTACCAAGTAGTATGTTAGCCATTGGGAAAGCAAACAAAAACAAGCCATAGACTTAGTGCCCAAAGTTTACATACCCCTTTGTATCTCTCAGGGTAGTTTTGCATAGATTCTCCCATTCTATGCTCTCAGCAAGTTCTGACAGAGATATTTTGTCTTGCCAGGGTATGTAGGATCATAAGATGTTATAAGGAGATGTCCTACATTTTGATCTGGTACCTTTTCATATGACTTCGTAAAAAATGTAGAACCATAAAGTCTAGAGAAATCATGACTACCTCAGCTGAGAATTATTAGGTACCGGAAGATATAAATCATGCAGCCTCATGAGTATTGAAGAAGAAGGTATCTCCCTCAATGCCTTTTCTGAAATGTCCTGTGCCCTGGAAAAGGAGTCTTGTTCCCTTGAGGAAGTGCCAGGAGATTTATGAGCCCATTTTCTGAATCACATGGACTTCATGTGTTCCCAGTTGGGTGTTTTACAGAGAACTTCCCTGAAAAATTGCGAGGCCCATTCTTCTCGGTGGTAAACTCAGGAATTTTTTATAGCACTTCTTTGTACTGATGATGATACACAAGCTACAGGGTGAATGAGCATTTACATTCTTAAAACAAGTTATCCAGACAGACACTTAGGAAGGCATATTTCCAGATGAAGGGGAAATGAAGAAACAAATTTTCGAAAAATGTCATCAGAGATACTATCCATTATCATTAAATATAGATACACGATATAGAATGCAATTAATGTTATTTTTGATTCCTGGCAGGCAGAGTTTGAGATGGTGGTTTGTCTGACTGGTATAGGACATCAGTGAGTGCCACTGGGCCTCATTAGGGAGGTAAAAGAAATACCCAAAACTGCCAACACAACAAAAAGAGCCCCTTGATGCGGACAGTTAATGCACTTTGTCATATTATGGTGGGAACGGTAGTTCTCTGTGGTCATGAACAGCATAGAGGGAGAACAGGGCTCCCAGCTACGATGTTTAAGGACATAGTGGTTGTGAGTTATATGATGGTTCAGTAAGGAGTGTTTTTTGGAAACTAGCCATTAAAACAGTTTCATTTTGACATTAACAGGTTCAAACAATAAAGGTAGGGTAAAACCTTTATTTTAAATGCATCATGGACAATTTCAGAGCAAATCAAATTTAAGTTGGTAGTGTTTATTTAGTTTAGTTTATGAACTAAGAAAAATATATATCAATAGGCCATATAAATCCTCACTCTAACCCCCTTCTCTTCAATGACTTCTCATTGCTCTTAGGAAAAAACAAACAAAAAACCCAACTCTTTGCTATGGCCTCTTTACTAGGACTCAGCCCACCTGGTCTTGTTTCAACTCCTTGACATAACAAGCCTGAGAGGATCATCTTCTCCTACCTCTTTAAATTCTAAGCGTTGCTTCATTCTTCAAATTTAACTTAAATGCTCCTCTTTGGGAAGCCTTTCCCAATTAAATCAGACCCGCTTCACCTCCCCTACCCCTTCTGTTATTCTTATTTCTGCCCCATATTCTCTTTCAATGCTTTTTACAGTTTTCCTTATTTTGTTAATGTTGGCCTGTCTTCCATCCACAGTATATGATCCATGAGAGAATATTATGTTTGTTTTCCTCACCACTCTATTTCCAGTGTCTAGTAGAGTAGCTGGTAAGAGTACATTCTCAATATAAGTTTCATAAAGAAAAAAAAAAGAAAAAATAACAGTAATTTATATTTAAATTTTCAACATTCCAAGAATACAGAGGCCCAGGTTCTGAAATTTCTTGTATTGGATATATTCAGAGCAGACACAGGGTTTGAGGAGGAATGCTCCAGTGGTTGGCAAACTGCGGCTCGCGAGCCACATGCGGCTCTTTGGCCACTTGAATGTGATACATCAATAAACGTGATACATCACATAAACAAATTGAAAGAAAAAAACCACATAGTCATATCAATTGATGCAGAAAAAGCGTTTGACAAAATTCAACACCCATTTTTGATAAAAACTCTCAGAAAGGTGGGAATTGAAGGATCATACCTCAATATAATAAAAGCCATATATGACAAACCCACAGCCAACATCATACTCAATGGACAAAAACTAACACCATTTCCCCTAAGAACAGGAACAAGACAGGGATGCCCACTCTCACCACTCCTGTTCGACATAGTACTGGAACTACTAGACATTGTGATCAGACAAGAAGAAAAAACAAAAGGCATCCAAATTGTAGATGACATGTTATTTGCAGATGACATGATATTATACTTAAAAAACCCTAAAGACTCCATCAAAAAACTATTAGACTTAATAAAAGAATTCGGCAATGTAGCAGGATACAAAATTAACGCCAAGAAATCTATGGCATTTCTATACACCAATAGTGAATTTGCAGAAAGAGAGACTAAAAAAAGAATCACATTTACCATCGCACCAAAAAAATTAAGCTACCCAGGAATGAACTTAACTAAAGAGGTAAAAGACCTCTTCTCAGAAAACTACAGGACGTTGAAAAAAGAAATATAGGAAGACATAAAGAGATGGAAGAACATACCATGTTCTTGGATTGGTAGAATCAACATCATTAAAATGTCCATACTGCCCAAAGCGATCTATAAATTCAAAGCACTTCCCATTAAAATACCAATGGCATATTTCACAGACCTAGAACAAACTCATCCGGAATAAAAAACGACCCCGAATAGCTGCAGCGATCCTGAGAAAGAACAAAGTAGGTGGGATCTCAATATCAGATATCAAGCTGTATTACAAAGCCACTGTTCTCAAAACTGCCTAGTACTGGCACAAGAACAGACATATAGATCAATGGAATAGAATAGAGAGCCCAGAAATCAGCCCCAACCAATACGCTCAATTAATATTTGACAAAGGAGGCAAGAACATACAATGGAGTCAAGATAGTCTCTTCAATAAATGGTGTTGGGAAAACTGGACAGATACATGCAAGAAAATGAAACTAGACCACCAAATTACACCATACACAAAAATAAACTCAAAATGGATAAAGGACTTAAATATACGACAGGAAACCATAAAAATACTAGAAGAATCCAAAGGCAACAAAATCTCAGACATATGCCGAAGCAATTTCTTCACCGATACAGCTCCTAGGGCATTGGAAACTAAAGAGAAAATGAACAAATGGGACTACATCAAAATAAAAAGCTTCTGCACAGCAAAAGAAACCATCAACAAAACCACAAGAAAGCCCACTGTGTGGGAAAACATATTTGCCAATGATACCACTGATAAGGGTTTAACCTCCAACATTTATAGGGAACTCATACAACTCAACAAAAGGAAGATAAATAATCCAATCAAAAAATGGGCAAAGGACCTAAATAGACACCTTTTAAAAGGGAACATTCAGAAAGCCAGGAGACATATGAAAACATGCTCTAAGTCGCTAATCACCCGAGAGATGCAAATCAAAACAACAATGAGGTACCATCTCACACCTGTCAGAATGGCTATCATCAACAATTCAACAAACGACAAGTGCTGGAGAGGATCTGGAGAAAAAGGAACACTTGTGCACTGCTGGTGGGAATGCAGACTGGTGCAGCCACTATGGAAGACAGTATGGAGTTTCCTCAAAAAACTACAAATGGAACTCCCATTTGACCCTGTGATCCCACTTCTAGGAATATATCCCAAGAAACCAGAAACACCAGTCAGAAAGGATATATGCACCCCTATGTTCATAGCAGCACAATTCACCATAGCTAAGATCTAGAAACAGCCTAAGTGCCCACCTGTAGATGAATGGATTAGAAAACTGTGGTACATCTACGCGATGGAATACTATGCTGCTGTAAAAAAGAAGGAACTCTTACCATTTGCAACAGCATGGATGGAACTGGAGAGCATTATGCTAAGTGAAATAAGCCAGTCAATGAAGGAAAAATACCACATGATCTCACTCATTTCTGGATAATAAAGACCATTATAAACTTATGAACAAAAATAGATACAGAGACAGAGCTGCCTTGAACAGACTGTCAAACTATAGCAGGAAGGCCGGGGAGGATGGGAGGGCAGGAGGGGGTGGGTAAGAGATCAACCGAAGGACTTGTATGCATGCATATAAGCATAACCAATGGACATAATACACTGGGGTGTAGGGGAGGCCAGGGGATTATCAAGGGTGGGGGGGAAAAAAGGAGACATATGTAATACTCTTTGTAATACTTTAAGCAATAAAATAAATAAATAAATAAATAAATAAATAAATAAGCAAATAAATAAATAAATCTGCTCTTTCAATGAGGAAAAAAAAACAAAACATAACCATAGTATAAAGATCAAAGTCTGGGAATTAACATTGATCTAGTACTACTAACCAATCTATAGCCTTTATTCAAATTCATTCAAATTTCCTACTAATGTTCTTTATCTGGTTTAAGATCCAATCCTGAATTCTCAAATTGCATTTAGTTTTCATTTCTCCTTCGTCTCTTCTAATTGGGGCATTTTCTCTGTCTTAAATTTTGATTCATGTTCTTGAAATTTTGTAAGAGTACTAGCCAAGTCCTAGTATTTGTTTTATAGAATAAACCTTTCTCAATTTGAGTTTGTCTTATGTTCTCTCATGTTCAAGTTTATATATTTTGTCAAAAACAGTAGAGAAGCACTTTTTTGTTCTTCTCAGTGCATCATGTCAGAAAATACTCTAACTTTGGACACCATAAAATTTTCCCAGGCTTGTATATTTCCTAGCTCAACTCTAGTTACTTTTTTTGGAGAATGGTAATTAGAAACCAAAATCTGGGTGTTAGGTATTTTTATCACTACTGGGTCATCTTTCCTGTGGACACTCTTAGTGTACAGAACTGGGAAAGATATCCTATCTAATAATAGCCAAACATGGTAATTGACCATACCTTCGCTACGCCTGCCATAGGCTAATCAGTGCAATATGCAAATTAACCACCAACAAAGATAGCGGTTAATTTGCATATACAAGCTGGGAACGAAGCAAGCCAGGCGGCCGAAAACAAGCCGGGCGGCAGAGGCAGGAGAAAATCAAGCCAGGCGGCAGAGGGAGGCGGGGGCGAAACAAGCCGGGCCGGGTGGCAGAGGGAGGCGGAGGCGAAACAAGCCGGGCCGGGTGGCAGAGGGAGGCAGGGGCGAAACAAGCCGGGCCGGGTGGCAGAGGGAGGCGGAGGCGAAACAAGCCGGGCCGGGTGGCAGAGGGAGGCAGGGGCGAAACAAGCCGGGCCGGGTGGCAGAGGGAGGCAGGGGCGAAACAAGCCGGGCGGCGTAGACTGGAGCAAAGCCCACCTCTGCGGGTTTCGCTCCCTTCTCTGCTTTGCTCCAGCCATAGGAAGCCCTATTCTTGCAGGAATCTTCCTGCAACGGGCCTCTAGTATAGATATAAATATAGATATTTCTATATTTATTGTTATTTAAGAGAACCACCACAACAAAGTTTATAGTGATACATTCACTTCTAATTCAAACCCACCAGATCTAGCCCTCTCTCATCCCTTATTTATAATCATTTCTCTGACAGTGAGGTAGCTGGCTCTCCAACATATTTATTTGCTAATAATTAATTTATATTTAATTATTTCCTAGACTACACATAAGTACTTTCATAATTATTAATTTATACTGCTAAGAAAAACAAATTTATTAGAGTACAATATTTGTGTGTTACTCTAACAGGATATAGTGAAAATATTTTCCATGGATACTTAGGTTAGTTATTCCAACTCCAATAAATTTAATATATTTCATATCAAATAGAAAAATTGCATTTTTTAAGAAAGAAAAGAACAGTATGACTGATGATAATTTATATGTAAAAACAGAGTAAATGCCTGAGAGGTTGAGGCTATAGCAATATCCAATATTTCTTTTATTTATTATTAGGTTTTTAATTTTCTACCTAATTTAGGATCTATATTAGATATTGTTTTGACAAAAGCTCTCTAGTCCTCAATGGCAAAAAGAACATCTTCTTATTTTTTATTTTGATTAATGTAATTTATGAAAGATGTTTTAATGATTAATTTGGAGAACTATGGAAGAAAGCGATAATTCAATTTATGTATTTATTTTAATGTGCTTTTTTTCTGATTGTGAAAGTAATAAATGCTAATTGTATAAGATTGATAAAGAAAGACATTATAGAAGCTAGTAAAAATTATTATGTCATTAGAGATAACCACTATTAAAATTTCAATGCATGTCCTTCACTTTTATATGTGGGTATACAAATAGCTATATGTATAGTTCTTAATTCTGATTTTTCCCTTTTTATTACATTATAAGCATTTTACTTTTCGCTAAATATTCTTTAAGTACTACTGCTTTCATTGGCTAAATATTATTCTATCAAATTCTGTGATTTATTTAGGTATTTTTCTGTTCCTGGGTATTCAGGGAGGTCCTAATTTTGTGCTTTGCCCCTGTTATAAAACTTTATACATAGTTGATGGTGAATGAAGGGTTATTAAAATTAAAATTATAAATAAAAGTAAAAAGTTGGTTAGGAACCCTTCAGGAGAAGTTAAGCAACAAGACTTTTTGTGTATAAATGGAAGAAAATGAGGATTAGAAAGAACAAATTCACACCAAATACACCATATGAAGTATGTTAAAGTTGTTCTGTGCTGAGAGGAGAAGTGGTAGAATGTGTTGACCCTTACCACAAAGTTTCTGCAAAAGGAATTTTATTGGGTACATCAATTAGTTTTTTTTTTTTTATTACTTTTTCTTATTTTATTATAGAACTTTGTTTTTTCTCTAAACTTAGATGTAACCCCTCCCCCAAACATGGACTCTATATGGAACTTTTTAAAAATTTATTTATTGTTTAAAGTATTACATATGTCTCTTTTCCTCCTTGACCTCTTTCCACCTGCCCCCCCCCCCAGTACATGCCCTCACTTCTCCCTATCCCTCCCCCCCCCCCCATTCTGTGTCCATTGGTTATGCTCATATGCATGCATACAAGTCCTTCGGTTGACCTCTTATCCCTTCCCCCCCCCCACCCCCCGTCTTCCTTCATAGGTTGATTTGCCGTGTAACAAAATACCTCAACATTTAGTAGTTTAAAACATCACACTTTTAAAAAATTTCTCACAATTCTGTTCATTGGTGTTGCAGTTCTCATCTGGGCTAACTTGGGCTTGGACTGCATGATCCGGGATGGCCTCGGTCACACAGCTGGTGCTTTTGAAGGGACAGCTGGAGTCTCTCTGCATATGGTCTCTCATCCCTCAGGGAAGCTATCTGGACTTATCTATGTGATATTAGAGGGTTCCAGGACTGTTTATGAGAGTCCCTTTAAATATCTCCCATAGCGCCTTTCAAAGAGTAGGCAAAAATAAATACTTGAATTGGTTGGTGGTGAGTCTATTCATGCAATTGTGCCATTCTGGTTGTTCCAAGGCTTTGGGATGTAAAAGAATCACCTTTGGAGCCTCTTTGGAAAAGTTATGATATGGGAGCTTTAAGTCCAGAGGGTTTGATTCAGTAGGTTGCATTGGGAACTAAGAATATTATTCAAAGTAAGTACCTTTGAGATATTCTGATGCAGACAGGCCAGATTGTGAGAAAACTATTTCAGGTTATGGCTTTGTATATTATAAAATACTAGGGGCCCAGTGCAAAAATTCGTGCACCTTGAAAGGAACTGAGGGCCGGGAGGCTGCAGTAGGCACAGGAGCAGGTCTCGGCCCATCCTCTGCAGCCCCGCCCGGCCCCTCCTGGTCCCCTGTCTGCTGGCAACTCTACTCCCGCTGCCGCTGCTCCCACTTGCTGATGGCGCCTAGCAATTGGGGCTGGCGCCAGCAGCGGGTGCGAGTGGGGCCGGTGCCGTCAGTGGGTGTGAGCAGCAGCTGCTGCCTTGATCACCCCTCAAGAGCAGGGGGAGGTGGAGAAACCCTCAGAGTGATCAGAGTTGGCAGCCGCCGCTTGCACCTGCTGATGGTGCCGAGTGATTGGGACTGGCAGTGGGTGCGAATGGCAGCTCTGGCACTGGCTGTGGGTGTGAGCGGGGTCAGTGCTGGCAGTGGGTGCAAGTAGTGTCTCCAATGCCAGCAGTGGGTACAAGCAGGGCTGGCGCCGGCAGCAGATGTGAACACCGGAGCAAAGAATTTTCAGTAACCACCAGAGGCTCACCCTGATGACAGCAACCAGTGCCCCACCTTGGTCTGGTGCCCCGCTCACTTGCTCCATCATCCCGCCATGGTCAATGCCCACCATGTTCCACACACAGCCCCTGGTGGTCAGTGCATGTCATAGCGACCGGTTGTTCCACCATTTGGTCTATTTGCATATTAGCCTTTTATTATATAGGATAAGGGAAAATTATAAAATACATGTGGATGATAGATACTGATTTAAAAATTAATATCCTGACTTAAAAAGAATATGCTGTGTTCATTGCAAGCTTTTAGTAAAAAATAAGTTTCCTTCCCTTCTCTATTGTTGTGTCTGGCACTTCCATAGCTGTAAGATAGGCTAGACAGGAAAACCGTGGATCTAGAGAGCGAGGAAGTGGTTCAGAGTAGAGTGAAAACCGAGAGTCAATACTCAAGAGCAAGGCCAGAGCTCTACTTCTTATTTTGGGGAAATGGATATGAATTATAAAACCAGGAAATATTTCAAAAATCAAAAGACAAGCAATCAGACTCATATGGATGAAGGAACTATTAACTAAGGACTAAACACAGTTCCAGATGTGGCATACAGAAACAAGAGGAAAAGAATAGATGATGGTGGTTATCTAAACATTAAAAATGCTAGATTAAGAAGTTTTACAGGTAAATGTCAGCTCTGCAGTTAGTGGGATATTAGGAATCAGGGTCAGAAAATCCAATAATTTGTGGAATGGGGTACAGTTTGGAAAGAGTTGTCCAGTTGTGGAACACCAAGGTCAGAGTAGAATTAGAAGAATGGTTTTCAGTTCTGATCCAGCAAATTACTGCTATAAAACTTTTTTATAGCCTCCTCTTTTAGGACCAAAGTCTGACTTCCATGGTTAGAGAAGCACGAAAAAGAATATCATTAAGAAAGACATTCCCTTGGGATATTTGTCTAAGTTTTGTTTCAGGTGTATAACACAAAGCACATAACATTATAAATCAGCCAAATATCATATTTTCTTCTTTAATCACTTCTTCTTTGTCGGTAAATGTTTCCCTCCACGTCCCGCGTGGTTCAGGGTTCGGGATCTGGAAGAGGAGCCGCACACAAATGAAAGAGAAAAGACACGAGATAATTTGGGAATACTGGGGGCCAGGCGGGCAAGTCCAGCTCAGGAGGAAGGACTTCCACCAGTGCTCAGGCCGCACCAACCTTTTATAGTCAGAGGTAAACAGGGCAGTGGTCACCATAGTTACACAGTTCTTGTGAGTTTCACCTGTTTTGACCATAGTTACACTTCCTGCACTTCCCTCAGCCCATTAGCTTCCCAGATAAGATCTGGGGAGTGTTATAAGTCAAGCCTAAGTATGCTCTCTAAGTTGGGACTTGTTTGTGACTTTGTCAACAGGTCAGTCTGAGGCTTAACCCTATCTCAGTTTCCCACACTTTTTTCTCAACATGGAAATAGGAATAGTCAATCATTTATTTCTATTGTGGTCAGCATTACTATTTATTTAGAAGTACGCCCATTTTTCTACAATGTCTTGCTTAAACTACTGGACTCTTTATTCTTTGAGGCCAGGAGATTTATTTATCTTCTCCATTTTATGACATGGGTACCTTGAACAGAAAAGATATTTAACAATAAGGGAACTTTAAGCTTTTGAGACTAAGGTCTCAAAAGAAAGACTCTCAAAATGTATGAGACATCATTTGGTTATGTCTAATAACACACCTGTTCAAATCTTTTGCTCATTTTTAATGGAATTTTCTATGTTTTCTTCATTGATTTATATTTATATATCCTGGTGCAAGTCCTTTGTTAGATATATGTATTGCCAATATACTCTCTTACCCTGTCTTTTTTTTATCTCTCTTAAATCTCCAGACATAAAGGAGTGCTGGAAGCAAATTCCAGTGTTATAATTATGCAAGAAGTTCATCAGAAGGCTGATGGACCTTGGGGCTTCAGCAGGGCTGAAAATCTGCATATATTATTACCTGCTGCTGGAACAGCTCTAGGCATTTCCCCTAACCTGACAATCTTTTCCTGTTTATCAGACTTTACCTGTTTGCATTCCTAAAAGGGCCATTGTGTTTTCCAGCAAATAAGAAGCCATGGGTCTGGACATTTGGAGAGCACACTTCACTAGAAAGGGGAGCCTCCCCTGGCTCCCTCATGACTCCCAAATTTATATTTCTTGTCTAGTCTCTCAATTCATTTATACACAGCCCCTTCTCCAGGTTCCTGAACCCTTGCAGCGGAAAAGACCCTAGCAAAGGAGTATATATTGTATGATTCTGCTTTATGAAGTTTAGAAAGTAGGCAAACTTACCTATTGTAATAGAAATCTGAATGGTGCTTACCTTTGGTGGGTGGAAGGAGTGCTAATGACTGGAAAGGTGCAATGAGAGGCTTCTGTGGTATTACGACTATTGTACATTTTGATCTGGATGGAGGTGACATAGGCATACATTTTTCCAAAATTAATAAAGCTGTACACTTAAGTTTTGTGCACTTTATGTTGTATCTCATTAAAAACTAAAGGTAAAAAATAGAAATGCACTAAAGAGCCTTTTAAAGCAACATCTGCTTTAGTCGTTGTCAAAGGAAGGAAACTCAAGTCATTAAAATGAGGGAAAAAAAGTAAAATTCTGCCCTTTGTCAGTGTGATTCAGACCAGCCCATGCACACTTGGATATTTCACAAGAACTCTGTATGTAATACACTGGCATAAGTGTGGCCCCAAATTAACCACTCTTTGGGGATAATTTAGGGTATATTAGCCATTGTTATCTCTCAACCAGTCAAATTTACCACATGGGGATATCTAAATAGTCTGTTGAGGGGATCACATCAGCCAAAGGACTGTGCTTGCATTCTGGTTCATGTGGCCTCTTGAGGCAAATCATAAATCATGTGGTATAAGCAAATTTTCAGCCATTAAACTACTTCCAGTTAGCACTCTGCAAGGAAATATTTTTTTATTTTCCTCTTATTTAAAATTGGGTTTGAAACTCTCTAGTATTTATTACAGCCAACTTGTGGTCCCAAATGGAAATGTTCTTTAGCTTTTACTGCAACAATCTATAGAACTCTTCGCCTAAATGGAAAATCTGGTTAGATTTCTTTTCTGGGTGACTGCCCTATCATTTATTTGAAAGACGATGCATAAAAATGTAAAGTGATCATCTTTTTTTTTTTCGTGTGTGATCCCTATATATACCTTCATACAATATTAAACTGCTGTCTAAAATTTTTAATTTTAATTTTAACGAGTTGCAAAGGATATTATTCCCAGTTTATTGTAAATGTTAACATTGTAAACTGAAACTACAGCATCGCTCTTTTAAAAGTATCTGATAGAATCTAAATACTACAGTAATATCACACCAACATCATCCATTTAAAAAAAATGAACTGTTGGAAATTTTCCTCCTTGAAATCATATTGCCATCCATTCTTCCCAAAGGATTTAACCCAGCTGTTCTCAACCTGTGGGTCGTGAACCCTTTGGGGGTCGAACGACCCTTTCACAGGGGTCACCTAAGACCATTGGAAAACACACATATAATTACATATTGTTTTTGTGACTAATCACTATGCTTTAATTATGTTCAATTTGTAACAATGAAATTGGGGGTCACCACAACATGAGGAACTGTATTAAAGGGTCGCAGCATTAGGAAAGTTGAGAACCACTGATTTAACCGGATCCTTAAGGTATAAATCTTTTTTATTCTGGGATTTATTTACCTTCTATAATTGAAACTCTGTTGCCTTCACTGGTGCTCCCAGCTCTGAGGCCGCGGCTGGCTGAAAGCAGGTATCTGGGGTTTGTTTGGCTTCTGTAATTGAAACTTTGTTGCTTTCGGAGCTGTTGCTTTCGGAGCTTAGAGCCAGGCTGCAGCAGGCGGGGAACCTTGGCTTCCTCCATCACTGGAGCAAGCAAACCTCTTGCTCACTTCAGCTGCATGGCTGCCAGCCGCCATCTTTGTTGGCAGTTAATTTGCATATCTCGCTGATTAGCCAATGGGAAGCATAGCGGAGGTATCTTTTTGTAGAAATCATTTTCTACAATTTTTTGTTAGCATAGAATTTTAGAAATAGAGTTTTTAGACCAAAAGAACAGGAGTTTTAAAAGCTTATATTGCTACATTGATTTACAGAAAGATTGCTCAAATTGATGGTACCACCATCAATATGAGAGGGTGATCATTTTTTTGTAGAGTGTTAACTTTAAAAATTCTCTGCTAATTGTGTAGGTGAAAAGGGGCATCTCATATTAAAATTCACATTATTCCTAACTCATTCAGTAGTACTCTCTCTGTTAATTAGTTAGGTTTAAAAAATATTGATGGCCCAAACCGGTTTGGCTCAGTGGATAGAGCATAGGCCTGTGGACTGAAGGTCCTGGGTTTGATTCTGGTCAAGGGCACATGCATGGGTTGCAGACTTGATCCCC
Source organism: Myotis daubentonii (assembly GCF_963259705.1). NCBI lineage: Eukaryota > Metazoa > Chordata > Mammalia > Chiroptera > Vespertilionidae > Myotis > Myotis daubentonii. Next base: position 66,340,254 of record NC_081843.1, read on the forward strand.
AGTAGGGTGCATGCAGGAGGCAGCCAATCAATGATTCTCTCATCATTGATGTTTCTATCTCTCTCTCCCTCTCCCTTCTGCTCTGAAATCAATAACAATATGTTAAAAAATAAAAATAAATAAAAAATATTGATGGATGCTACCTACAAAAGCAGAGAGATTGAATAAGCAGAACAACCACTCAGATTTTCCATACAAATTTAATATTTTTAAAATGTGATTCTCTGTTGAGGTATTATTAATTTCAATAAGGGTTAATGTTGAAATTTCTTCATAGTTTCTTTCTTTTTAGTTTTAATTTGTCCTTCAGTGGATGCCATAGTTTCTCTGTCTTTTCAATGCTATACTTGATTACACTGCAGTAGGCAGAATAATGCCCCCAAAGGCATCCATCCTTGGGATTGCTACTTAAATGCCATTGTATCATTAATGCTTTCTCTGACCATCCTACTTAACAGCAATTATCTTAATTGTCAGGATGTCCTAAACTTTCTAGCATGCTTTATTTTTCTGCTGTCTGTGTTTTACTTTTACTTATTTGTTTTACTATTCCCTGTGGCATATTATGCATTTTACTTATTCTCTATCTCCCTCCATTAGGAGGTAAGTCTAGGAGGGATTTCAGTTAATGTGATCACTGCTGTTTTTCCATGTGTAGAATAGTAGTACTTGGTGCTTAGTAGGTGCTCAGCTACTATTTGTTGAATTAATGATTGAATGAATAGAATCTGATTCAATCTCAGGTTGTCCAAAGGATTTTCCTGTAGAAGTTATCTGTGAAATTGGTTTTGAAAAATGACTCAAAGTCCTCTGAAGGGGAAAGAAAGGATTTTACAAGCAGAGGAAAATACTAGCAGTAAGATGAGGGGCCAGAATTCCACTGTCACAAGTATAATTATCTTCCAAAGTGATTAGACTCTAAATGGATTAAAGTTATTATGTCAAGGAGATTGAGCTTCCCCTCCAAGAGGTAAATTGTCTTATGTGTGTCACTCAGAAAGGCAAATTCTTTCCATTACTAGTGGAAAGAAGATGAACATTGGATATGGATAGACACCTGCCCATCCAAGACAGTGGAGGTGTATGATATTTTATAGGTTGAATGAAAGCTCTGACTGTGGCCATGCATGCTTCTAGTATTATGGTTTTGGTATGTAAGGACTTTAGAGGGATGGAGACTCGACCTTGGGAAAAGCTTTCCTATTATTTGGACAAAATATTTTTTTCTGCTTCTGGCTCAGTGCTTCTGTATTCAAATTTCAAAGGGAATTTTGGTGACAGCTGTGCTTCAGGGTGACTTTCCTAAAAAATTTCATACCCATTCAAATCTAGGGAATGGCAGACTATGTCAATACCTCATGCAGAGGATGAGGGAGAGGGAATCTTTGAAAAGCAGTCACTCAAGGCTGGGAGTGATCAGTGCAGTGTTAGATGGCATATAGAACTCCAAAACTTAGTATGGTGTGATTACATTGCCATAAAGATAATTATAAGTATGAGAAGAGTAAAAGCAACAATAAAGTTACAGTTATCCAAGCCAGCCTTTATTGAGGATATACCATATCCAGGCAAAATGATAAGTAATTTCATAGAGTAATTACTTCATATTTATCACAACTTTATGGGACAATTACTATTGTATTTACTTTACAGATGAAGAGTGGGGCTTGGAGAGACTAACTTGCTGAAAGTCACAAAATTAGAAAGTAGTAAAGCCAATACTTGAACTCAGATCTGATGACCTTCAAGCTTCAAGCTTATACACCATTTTTTACCTGAAAACACAAAATTACATATTTAAAAGAAATCTATAGTTTCATATGGGGATACATTAACAAAAGCAATAACACAAGGTATCTATATATACAAAAGCCTAAGCAACCAGAACGACCAGAACGACTGGTTGCTATGATGTGTATTCACCACCAGGGAGCAGACGCTCAATGCAGGAGCTTCCCCCTGGTGGTCAGTGCACTCCCACAGCCAACCTCCCCCAGCTGGCCAACCTCCCTCCCCCAGTCTTCCCCCCGTGGCTGGCCAACCTCCTGTCGTCCCCGGCCAGCAGGCCCCGATCACCCTATTGGGGCCGGCCCCCGGGCTGGGACAGGGAACCAGGGGTGGGTGGCAGCAGACGCAACCCCTTCCCCGGGGGACTGAGGCCAGCTCCCTCCTTGGAGCCAGTAGCCAACCTCCTGTGTCCTGTCTCTTCCCCCAGCCAGCAGGCCCCGATTGGCCTACCGCCTGCCTACCGTGGTGGCGGTGGCAGTGGCAGTGGCAGTGTGGCGGTAAGGGAAGGAGGAGGGGGGAAAGGCAAGGAACCGTGTAGTGGTGGGGCACCAACGATGGTGGTGTCAATATCCGGCATCCGTTTCTTCTGCACCTGGCCTGGCGACTGTCGCCATATCTCTGGACCGGTCGTGATCTGCCTGGCCCCAATCGGCCCTGATCACCGGCCAGGCCTGGGGACCTCACCCATGCATAAATTTCATGCATTGAGCCTCTAGTACAATTATAAAATCATATAAACAACTATACGTTTATATGTATATGTATATACATGTATCTATATCATAAAAGACCTGTGGTCGTGACGCCATCATGGTGTCAGGACCAACTACTGGACTCACCAGGAGGTGCATAGATGGGTCCCATGGCGGCCGTGATGGGCGGGACTTCTGGGCCATGGTGGGACTGCGGTGGGGAGGGTGGACATGGCCCTGATGGCAGGGGACCCTACATACACATGATTTAATCGTGCACTGGGCCTCTAGTATAAATATATTTATGTACATATGTCTACTCAGTTGCTTGTATTATTGGAACAATTAAAAACAAGTAAGTTATTCTTTGTTCTTGTGCACTTGGCTAAATTTAAATACCAAAATGCAGAAATTATTAACATTCCTCTGTATTTAATTATATTTGAGAGGGTTGGTGGAAAGTTGTAATGGTTTTATCAAACTTATTTTTCCCCGAGAAGTTAGAAAAATCAGAACCTTTCCCCCCAAAGTATATTTACTTTTCTTTATTTTTATATTTTTAAGTAATATGTGTTATTAAATAATCTAATGTGTATAATACTCTGGGTTCTTAAGTAAGCCACTTTGTAAAAATCTGGCATTTAGTTAGGTGCATTAACTTTCAGTCCTCTGTTCAATGCTGTGCTGGAGTCATTCATTGGTCTGTTATACATCCTGGAGTACTTTGCTGGCAAAGTGAAGAATGTCATCTGTTAAAGCTCCAGAGAATATGCTGGCTTCTGTAGAAGCATAATGAGTTATTAAAAAACAACAACACACTCTGGAGATTCTGCTTAAGTTTTTGCAAATAATCCTCAGTGCCTCTGAAAAAATCTCCATGTTTTGAAATTTCTAAATACTAAGTAAAATCTCATTAATTTAATATTGGCATTTTAAAACCAGTTCTAATTTGAATTAGAATTTAGTCATCTAAATTACATTATCCATACAAATATAAAAGTTGGAAATTAGGCCCTAGTGCAATTTGCCTCTAGAAACAGTTAATATCATGCAATTGTTTTAGAACTTTGAAAATGGAGTTTACTCACAATTTGTAAAATGCCTAGCAAAATGCAGAAAGGAAGAGGATTAAAGCTCTGCTTACATTTTATTTCTTACTTCTGACTCTTTTTTTCTAATCCCTTGTCAAGTGCTAATTTGTGTGAACAGCAAATGATTTGCCTGAAGGAGCGATTTCTTTATGTGCTCACTTAAAATCAAATAATGTTGAATTTATATATCTTTAATTCAAAGGTGTAGGTGTTTTTCTCTTTGGTCTCTGTTATCCTAAATTATTAAATTTTACTTTCCTAAGATTGAAAGAACAGAAATGTACATGGGTGGAAAACAAACTGCAGTTTTATGTCATAAAATCAAACCATATATATATTAAAAAACAAAACAAAAAACCTGGGATCTTCTATTCCTCTTGCTTTCTCTTGATAGCACCTGAATGAGCCAATGAATCCAGACTCAAGGAACCTCAGTCTTCTTTGAATCTTATTATGTCTTTTCTTTCTAATTCCATCGAATGAGTTGTCAAACCTTTTCTTTTGCAACACGTTCACTGTTGGTTTTTTTTGAAATTTATTTTTACATAAAAATAAGTTCAGTCCCTTACTATCTAATATCTGGAAGCTGAGGTACAGAGAGAGTAAATATATTGCTTATGGTCATACAATCAAATATAATGGGACCAAATTGGAACTGAGAAGTCAAACTCAATCAGTCTGATTCTAGGCAACCCCTTCCCCACCACTTTAACCACTAAGCCTATTGTCCCTTTATAGCTAATATAAATACTTAACCTCTTGTATTCGTTTTCTTTAGCTGCAATAAAATACCACAGACTTAAACAACAAAAGTACATTTTCATTCAGTTCCAGAGGCTAGGAGTTAAAGGAGTCAGCAAGTTTGGTTTCTCCTGAGGCCTCTTTCTTTGACTTGCTGATGGCCACCTTCCTGCTTTGTGTTTACTGGTCTTTCCTCTGCTGGTGCATCCTGGGTGTATTCTATATATATTCAAATTGCCTCTTCTTGTGAGGACAATAGTCAGATTGGATTAGGTTCCACCCTAAGGGCCTTATTATAACTTAAAGGTCCTATCTCTAAATACAGAACAGTCACATTTTGAGTACTGGAAGTTAGGGTTTCAACATTGGAAATTTGGAAGGACATAATTTAGCCCATAGCACCTCTGTAATCTGTGACTCCAGAAATCCATTCCTGGAATGTGTTGCATTAACAAAATGCTCCAGTAAAAACGTCATTCTTTAAAAAAAAAAAAAAAAAATGAGAGAGAGAGAGAGAATCACTAGAGAGAAACATTGATCAGTTGCCTTCTGTACATGCCCCGACCAGGAATCAAACCTGCAACCTGGATTATGTGTCCTGACCAGGACTTGAACCCACCACCTTCCGGTGCTCGATGATACTCCAACCAACTGAGCCAGGGCAAAAAAATTAATTCTGTATTCATTCTTTTCTCAATTAATGTGCATCTGATTTTGTCAACACTAACACTTACCTCCTGTCCTTTCTATCTTTAAACATTCCCAATTCTAGGGAATCTCTCACATTTTTATTCCATCATAGCACCTTTACATTGTCCACTAGTTCCTGCTATTTTACTCCCTAGGTGCCATCTTTTCTCAAAGAGTGGAGGCCCTGGGAGAGAAGTCCTTTGTTTGATGTCATGGTTCTCTTAGGAGAATTTACATATACCAACTTAGTTTTCTTTTCCCATAGAGTTCCCCACCTAACTAGCAAAGAGAGAGGGGGAAGGGTGTGGACCTTTTCATGCTCGTAGCCTCTACCCCACCACATTAACTTTTATCAAACACTTCCTCTGAACCACTTGCTGTGAAAAAAAGTGTTTTACAGCTATCATCTTCTCTTCATTTTCACCTTTGTTTTATGTTAGCTAACATTGTTATTCCTATTTACAGATGAGAAAAATGGTGTTCAAAGAGATTATGTTATTAACTAAATGTCACAGCACTATAAATGGAAGAGCTAGAATTCACACTTCAGAGCTTGGGTTCCTAACCCTGGTGATATATGGTGCGGTGGCTTTGAGTTTTTAAAAATATAAAGTTATTTTCAACTTAATGCATTAGAAATAAATTGGGAAAGGGTAATACATGTTCTCCCCCTAAGATCCCAAAACTTGTATAATTTCAAAAGTTATCCCACTTTTAGGTGACTAAAACAGGGAAGTCAATTATGGACTTCATAATGATGCGTCTAGATTTAGAGGTGTTTCAGGTACTAGGTTTTTCCGAGGTCACAATTTCATAACTTGCGTAATTCTTCAGAATCTCTGGTGCTTGCTTGTTTCAGTGCATGTTAGAGACAGTGCTCTAGAGTTCCATTAGAGTGAGCCAATGGGTCTGAATCGTGGTCCACCTGCTTGGGAGCATGACAAAAGTCTTAGTTTTGTATTCAGGTAAAACTGACACTTTGCTAAGCATTTGTTGTTGTGTTGTTAGCCAGTATGTACATCGGGGTATGTTCTTGATAGTGTCTTCTTCCCGTCAGTTCTAAGAATGTGTTTGTAGAATAGTAGATGTCCCGAATATGTTTGAGATATCCTTGTTTCAGCCTCTGGGAGTGGTGGGAACATTCTGGGCTGGACGGTCGAGTGAGTGATATGGTTTTCATCCTAGCTTTGATTACAGATATATACTTATCATTGTATATGACATAGCTGAGCAATTTCTCCCTTTTTATGATGGTGAAGAATGTAGAAGCTCATTTAAAGGGGATTATTACAATTATATAAAGGTAACACTTTGACTCTCATGATGGCCAGATATTAAAGAATATGGAGATTATAAAAATAAATGTATTTAAATTACAAAATGGCTATATGGTTAAGCAGTTCATACCCATATATAAAAAGTCCTTCTCCGAGCCCCTGGGGCTGCATGCAGGTGCTAAACATAAATGGAACCCTGGTAGGATCTGAGAAAAAGAAGCCCGTGTTCCAAGTGCAAGTAGGAAAGCCAAATATTGCACTTATTCTGGCTCTGGGAAAAGTACATACTGTTATATTCCGGCACATCAGAATTTTCCAGGGATGTGCCTGGTGTCTTGGAGTAAAGCCAATGTGATTTTTCTGCCATCTAAGTCTTGCTTCTTTATAGGTCTCTTTGCCATGTTCATTATGGAAATCATAGCTTCCTGTCCTCAAATTGTGAGACTTTTCTCTTTCTTTATACAAATGGAAAAACCCTCATCGTTTTCCAGAATCTTGCAGATATAATTGTATGTTTCTTTATAGATGCAGGCTTGACTTTATACAAATGTCTGAAAGACAGAGTTGATGAAGGAAAGTCAGTCATAATCACCCATACTATGCAATAATTATGATGCTTTTATTTATTAATGTTAATATTTAAATAACAACCCCTGCATGTTTATTTTTGGCAAAGAGAGGAAGATTTTACTTTTCTGTTGTTATGCTTACTCTTGGACCCAGCCTTTTAAAAAAAACTATGGTGTTTTGATAGTCAATTTCTAACACATTTCACTGGTTCTAAATCTTAGTTTGGCCTGAAAAATCCTTTTAGGGTCTTTGGAGAAATATTGTAAGTTTTTAATCAGTTTAGAAAAATCAACAAACACAACATTAATAACTTAGTAAAAATAGAAATTGATACCATTTAGAATCACTGAAGGCTAGCTACCTGTAATTTTAAAAACATCATCTAGTTAGAATAAATTATTAGTATTAGATTATTTCAATGAGAATTAGGGTTAGCTTTTAGTGTGATTGATTTATTTAATTGATTCTAAATGAAGTAATACATGAATTCATAACATTTAAGAATAAAATTAAAAGAGCAAATTGGTTATATTGATTCTAAGAACAATGTATCAAATTGAAATAAAGTCAGTCAGAAAAATTCCAATATTGCCTAAATAGCATGATGAAATGATGGCTGTCAATTTGCAAGGGAGAGAAGAACGTTTTTAAGTCAACGATAGGGGCAAATTCTTTTTTTTTTTTTAAATATATTTTATTGATTTTTCACAGAGAGGAAGGGAGAGGGATAGAGTTAGAAATATCGATGAGAGAGAAACATCAATCAGCTGCCTCCTGCACACTCCCCACTGGGTATGTGCCCGCAACCAAGGTACATGCCCTTGGCCAGAATCGAACCTGGGACCCTTGAGTCCACAGGCCAACGCTCCATCCACTGAGCCAAACCGGTTAGGGTGGGGCAAATTCTTTAATTCTAGCTATACTGAAGATTTTTGGTGGGGCTTATAGGTCTTGAAATTCCCAAATCCTAGTCTCTGTAAATTTATATTATCTTATTTGTAATTATTCCTGAATCATTTTCTGAAGACACAAACTGATTCCCATTTATTTTTGATGATAGACCATCCCTAATACCAGCATGTTTTGGAATCCAGCCACACTACAAAGTGTGGAATACGGCCATGTCAGCAGGCTTGGAGAGCATTCAGAGAAGCTTGCAAAGTGGCTGGGTGGTCTCCACATCCTGATTAGGAATCCCAGTGCAAATTAATGGGGACCTGACTGAAATCAGACATTTATTTCTTTAGAAAACTGGCAGTAGGTTTTGTGTCGTGGGTCCCCAAGACCACCCTCAGGCTTGAGGATTGCAGGACTCATAGGACTTAGAAAAGCTGTTATAGTCACGGTTATGGTTTATTATAGTTAAAGGCTACAGATCAGAACCAGCAAGGTGAATAAAGCTCGTGGGGCAAAGTCAGGGGAAACCACTGGCAGCTTCTAGGTGTTCTCTCCCAGTGGAGATGCCTGGAGAGGTGCTTAATTCTCCTGAAATGATGTGTGACAAAATATGTGAAGCATTGCCAACCAGGAAAGCTCGCCCAGGCCTTGGTGACCAGGGATTTTTGTAGGGATATGTCATATAGGCAGCCTCATGACTGACCTCAGCTACTCAGACTCCAGCATCCCACAACTCACAGTGACACAGAGTGACTCAAACTTCATGAATACAAAAATATCCTTATCAAGCAGAATATACTCAGGGCTCAGAGGTCATCTCCCAGGAGCCAGGCCAAGGGCCAGTCTGGAAGTCAGGACTTTCTTTGGAATGTGCAGGGCTTGAAAACCCCAAGTCTGATCAGTTATCCTTTTCCTAAACAGGTTTATAGCACATAATAATAGGTGAACAGGCAGTTTCCCTATAAATGTATTGAATTACTTTCTCAAAGTAATTAAGGAAGCCACCTGTCAGTAAGAATTCTACCTCTGGGAAAAACTATTGTTCTGAATCTTTAAGAGTGGAGAATTGTGTAAATAATATAGAGTTTGAGAAGGAAACCTATGTTACTCAGTATTCTTTAATAAAGGAGAGAGTACATTTCCCCCTTAAATAAACTATTTGTATCTTTTCCCCTCATGGGAATTTGTTTTTCTTTGGAGGAGCCAGGAGAACAAGATATAGAACCCCAATAATTTCAAATAGAAGTGTAATATTTTTACAGGAAGCATTGATTTATTAATTCAACCCCAGAGGTGCAGGCAGGTTCATCATCCAGCTATAAATGTCTAAATGCATAATGGAATGCAAGGTCTAATTTCTAAAATGTATTTGGATGATGCATTACTCATTGATAAGCTGAAGTTATAAATGCAGCTGAAGTTAAGGAAAAGAGTTCAACCATTGTTTTTAAAGGTTGGTCATATAATGCATTATTAAAGCTTTTACATAAAAGGCAAAAATATCTAATCCAGTATTATGCAGAAAGATGAAGGAACATTTGACAATTTTTATTGGTTTGTTTGCTTTCTTGGTTTTTAAAACTCTAACAATCCCTTTGAATTTTGGAGCAAACACATTTCTAGTGGTGACAGAGGACAAAGTTAATATTAGAATCAGCATATCATGAGAAACATATAGTCAGGATACCTTTTGATAACAGCTCATGCTGGCATTAATTAGCTCTAATGTAAAAATAATAGAAGCCATGCATATCTCTTAATTTTATGTGTACTTTGGCGGTTCTGTTCTCTCATGAAAATTATTTCTTCAGTTAAATCTCAATAATGATGGAGCATTCATTATAAATTAAGAGAAGTATTAATATATATGTTAATATATATTATATATTAAAATATATTAATTTATTACATTATAAAATATACTAGAGGCCCGATGCACAAAAATTTATGCACTTGGGGGAGGGGGAAAGAGGGGGGCCCCTCAGCCCGGCCTGTGCCCTCTCGGAGTCTGGGACCCCTCAGGGGATGACCACCTGCTGGCTTAGGCCCGCTCCCTGGGGGATTGGGCCTAAGATGGCAATCAGACATCCCTCTGGCAGCCTGGCAGCCCTCGGGGGTTGTCCACTTGCCAGCGGGGAGCAGGCCTAAACTGCAGTGGGACATCCTTAGCGCTGCTGAGGAGGCAGGAGAGGCTCCCACCACCACCGCTGTACTGGCAGCCATCAGCCTGGCTTGTGGCTGAGCAGAGCTCCTCCCATGTGAGAGCGCCCTGACCACCAGAGGGCAGCTCCTGCATTGAGCATCTGCCCCCTGGTGGTCAGTGTGTGTCATAGTGACCAGTCATTCCCAGTCTTTCTGCTGTTAGGGTCAGTTTGCATACTACCCTTTTACTATATAGGAGAGAGGCCTGGTGCATGGGTGGGGGACAGCTGGTTTGCCCTGAAGGGTGTCCTGGCTCAGGGTGGGGGTCCCGCTTGGGTGCCTGGCCAGCCTGGATGATGGGCTGATGGCTGTTTGAAGCTGGTCACACCCCCTTCAGGATGGGGGTCCCCACTGGGGTGCCTGGCCAGCCTGGATGAGGAGCTGAGGGCCGTTTTCAGGCTGGCGGGTGACTGAAGCTCCCAACCTTTTCTTTTTTTCTTTTTTTTCTTTTATTCTGGGATTTATTTACCTTCTATGGCTGTCACTGGAACTGAGAGCCGGCTTTAGCTCTGAGGCTCTGCTCTAGCTCTGAGACCTCAGCTGCTGAAAGCAGGTATCTGGGTTTGTTTGGCTTCTATAATAGAAACACTGTTGCAGCTCCAGCTCTGAGGCCCGGCTGGCTGAAAGCAGGTTTCTGGGGTTTGTTTAGCTTCTATAATTGCAACATTGTTTCTTAGAGTGCAGCTCGGAGGCCAGCACTGGCAGGCGGGGAACCTTGGCTTCCTCCATCACGAGCAAGCAAGCCTCCTGTTCGCTTCAGCTGCCTGGCTGAAATCTGGGCCTCATCGTCCGGAAATTCTGTTTCTTTGTTATGGGGTGGGGCCACAACATTAGTAACAAAGAAACAGAATTTCCAGAGGATGAGGCCCAGAAATCAGGATTTTAAAAAGATTCCCAGGTGATTCTAATGTGCAGCCAAGGTTGAGAACTACTGCTCTAGAGAACTAAAATTGGTGAGAAGAATTTGATGATGACTAATTGTTTCACTGTTTCTTAAATTTGGGTATTTTTAAAAACCAGGGTCAATGCAAACTCTCTATTCTTAAGTAAGGCCTTCTGAAGTAGTTTTCACTTTTTTTAATTTCCCTTTTTTTAATTAAAATTTTTTCATCTTGACACTATTGCAGATGTCTCCCATATTCCCCACATTTCCCCACCTCCATCCACCTCTGCCTCCCCCTCCCTTGGCCTTCACCACACTATTGTTGGTGTCCATGGGGTATGCATATATGTTCTCTAGCTAATCCCTTCACCTTTTTTATCCAGTCACTCCCATCACCCTCCCCTCTTACACCCACCAGTCTGTTCCATGTATCCATGCTACTGCTTCCATTTTCTTCGTCAGTTGATTTTGTTTATTAGATTTCACATATTAGTGAGATCTTATGGTATTTGTCTTTCTCTGACTGGCTTACTTATTTGTTTTCCAGATTTGCCCAGGTTACCTGGTGTGTTTATTGTACTTCCAAGTATAAAATAAGATTTAAAACTAGCCTTTAAGAATTTATCCTCTTTCAACTTCAGAAAGATTCAAAATAAAATAACATTCAGGGGAATGTAGCTGAATTCCACTAAGCAATCACCTGCCAATTTTTGAATTTTGAGAGGATGGTATTAAATATCTTGTTAATTTAACTATACTCATAATGCCAAGTTCTGAAATTCTGTTGAAATAATATTACGATAAATATGAAATAACTCAAACTAGCATCAGAGACACACTAAAGCATAAGTGAAAACCAGCACACAAATCTATGTAGCCTGTTTATATCACCCCAGAGATTTAGATGAAGAAAAACAAACATAACCTTTTCAGTTGTTTCTCACAAGGGAAAAGGGAATAAAACATTTGATTATAATTGTTTTAATGAGCTATGATTCAAGATGATGAAGTTATAATGGTTTGAGTAAAAAAAATGTACTGTTAATGAGCTTTTATTTCTATCAAAGTCTACAAGATATAAAACTCTCCCAGGATAAAGTTTAGTGGCAAAGCATTGTTTGCGTTCTGAAAATTAAAATCCCTAATATTTATCTGTTTTCTCTTCAACAAACATACTTATTAATTATTACTAAGTATTACCACAAGGAAAGAGATGTGTTCAAAGAATACAAGCAAAACTGTACAATAGACATAGAATAAGTTACTAGTTTACACACTGAACTTTGGCTATAAGATAAGCTTCTTTTGACTGATTTTGAGGAGTCTCTGAGATTTTAAAATAATTTCTTTATCCTACTCTAGTTTCAGGCATAAGCAGAGTAGCCAAAAAAGTTATAAGAAATGGTAAAAACACCACGTCCATTTAAAGTAGGACATTATAAGCTCATATTTGTTTTGGATATCCACTTTGACTTTCTTATTATTATCATGCATGTTCCCAAATGCACACTCTCTGTAAAGTAAAGTTAAATATCTAGTGAGCAGGTGATCTACCATTGAATGTAACTTTTTAACATTACTCAAGATAGAACAAAGCAATGGGGGAATTAATATTCAATCTTATTACTACAAATTACAAAAGATTAAGTCTGGCCAATTTAATTTGCCTGCATATTAGAATTCTAGTAGTTGTTAATGAGAAACAGAAAGGACATATATAACTGTGAAGGGTTAATGAAAGAGATTCCATTTAGATGGGGAAGTTCGGTACGAATGCCATTGAGGGGCATTGATTTGTGAAGGTGTAACTCTAACAGTGCGATCCCAAACTAGAGTTCATTCTCATCAATGGAGAAACTAGCTTTGGATTTTGTACATCTACTCATAGTCATTTAGATTTAACCTCTAAATTTCAGCTGGCTAATGGCAATATTTTATTTGGTTTAACAAACATATACAAAATTATAATTTTTATCCAGCTTTGTAGTGTGAAATAGAACAATTTTAGAAACTATTAAGAAGAAAGGGAATGGAAGTTAAAGTCTCAAATCCTCTCCTTAGCCTAGTTTCATTTTCCTTTGCATCTCAGTTTCACAAGCTTAGGCATATTATTGGACTCTTTTTTCTAAATGTGTAGATACTGAAACAATTTACTTACAAAGCTAATATATTGTCAAGAAGCCAGCAAATATTAGAGGAAATGTTACTTGTTAATTTTTGTAGGTATATATATTATAGTTCATATGCAAAAAATTTAGAAAATAGACTTATCTACTCTTTAAAGGCTCGATAAGGATAATGGCAATAATCTATATTAATAAAAGGGTAATATGCTAATTAGACCGGATGGACCAGACATCTTCCAGACATCCTTCCGGACGTCCTTCTGGACAAAGCCGCAGCGGCTGCAAGGGCCGAGGAGGGCTGGCAGCTGCGGCGGCTGTGAGGGCTGAGGAGGGCCAGTAGCTGTGGTGGCTGCAAGGGCCAGCAGAGGCAGCAGCAGTGGAGTGATGGGGGCAGTGCCTTCCCCTGATTGGCCTGGTCGCCTCTCACAGAGGGAGGGTAGACTGCGGCTTAGGCCCGCTCCCCAAGGGGACTGGGTCTAAGCCGTCAGTAGGACATCCCCTGAGGGCTCCCAGACTGTGAGAGGGCACAGTGCTTGAATTTTCGTGCACTGGGACTCTAGTTATTTATACATATAAAGAGGTAATATGCAAATTAGCCAAACCATTAGCATATTACCTCTTTATTAGCTCCTATCATCGGGAGGCTGCCTGCGCACGCCTCGGGTATTGCTCTGGGGCGGAGGCAGGGAGGCGGGAATGGGGAAGCGGGAAGGCAGGGTGGAAGCAGGGAGGCTGGGAGGCAGGAGAAGGCGGGACCAGCCCGAGGCACCTTGAGGGTGGGTGGCACTGCGCGAGTTCACACGCTGGGCTCCTAGTAATATAATAGTGGAATAATGATAATAATAATAGCAGGTAGTTGTTGATTGTTGACATTATAATACACCCTATTCTAAGCATTTGTATATATTATCTGATTTCATTATCATAAAAATATTATTAAGTAGGTACTATTTTAATCCTTATGTTACTAGTGAGGAGACCATGGCTCTGAAGAATGAAGTAGGTTGCCTAATGTCAAAAGTAAATGTCAAAACAGAATGTACTAATAGAGGGAAAGATTAATTTTGGGGTTATGAGGAAATTAAGTTAATCTTATTGCTACTTTATTGAGCTGAAAATGAGTTAACAAAATAATGTTTCCAGTATATGAATCCATATATATATATTATGTAATATGTAATATATTTATATATTTTCCAAAATATTTATTTAACAAATATTTATTGATTCATTATTTTCACCTGCCCTCTAAGCACTGGGAATAAGATAGTAAATTGACTGCTCTAATTGATTTTATATTCTAGAATTATCATATCAAACATAACATTCAGCAATTTGCTTCTCTCAAAATTATATTTTGGAGATTAACCTATTCACACATAAATTAAATTCTTTTTTGTTTTTAGTTAGTATACAATTGTATAAATGTAAAACAACCAGTTGATCTCCCCACTCATAAACATTGTGATATTTACCAATTTTGTATTATTGCAAAGGATGCATCTGTGAACATATTTACACGCACACACACACACACACACACGCACACATATATATATGAGAATTTTCGTTAGATTTATATATTTATATATTAGGGTAAGCTATTTGTGCTACTACAAGAAGCTAGCTCCAAATCTCAGTGGTTCAACAAAAAAATAATTTGTTTCTTGCTCAAATAAAATCTGTTACAGATTCAGGAGACTCTCTAGGGTAGCTCTTTGTCCTGTGTTTGGCTCAGCACTTCCTAGGTTGTCTACACATTTGTGTATACTTCCAAGATTATCTTGGCAAGGCAAATAGAAGTTCCAGGGTCTTATGTTGGCACTTATATATCCAGCAACATGTGACATCATCATTTCTGTCTCCCAACCATTGGCCAGAACTAGCTTACCCAAAGACAAGTGGATTTAGGAGTTTGATTCTTCTATATGGCCAGAAGGAAATAATAAACAAATATAGTAGAGGTGCAGGATACAAAATCAATGTATAAAAATCTATTGCATTCCTATATACTAACAATGACATTTCAGAAATAATAATAAAAAAACAACTACATTTGCAATTGCAACAAAAATATAAAATACCTAAAAACAAATTTAACAAAAAATGTGAAGGACCTATACACTGAAAACTAGAAAACATTATTAAAAGAAGTTGAAGAAGCCTGGCCAACATGGCTCAGTGGTTGAGCATCGACCTATGAATCTGGAGGTCACGGTTTGATTTCTGTTTCGGGCTCATGCCCAGGTTGTGGCCTCCATACCCAGGTGGGGCATGCAAGAGGCAGCCAATCAATGATTCTCTCTCATAATTGATATGTCTATCTCTCTCTCCCTCTCCCTTCCTCTCTGAAATCAATAAAAATATATTTTTTAAATAATCCAATTAAAAAATGGGCAAAGGACCTAAATAGACACTTCTCCAAAGAGGACATACAGATGACCAAGAAACATATGAAAATAGACCCAAAGTCACTAATCATCTGAGAGATGCAAATCAAAACGACAATGAGGTACCATCTCACTGTCAGAATGGCTATCATCAACAAATCAACGAATGACAAATGTTGGCGAGGATGTGGAGCAGAGGGAACCCTAGTACACTGCTGGTGGAAATGCAGACTGGTGCAACCATTATGCAAAACAGTATGGAGTTTCCTCAAAAAATTAAATATGGAATTGCCATTTGACCCAGTGATACCAAATCAGGAAGAATGTATGCACCCCTATGTTGATAGCAGCACAATTTACAATAGCAAAGATCTGGAAACAGTCCAAGTGCCCATCAGTAGATGAGTGGATAAAAAAGCTGTGGTACATTTATACCATGGAATTCTATGCAGCAGTAAAAAAGAAGAATCTCTTACCCTTTGAGACAGCATGGAGAGAACTGGAGAGTATCATGCTAAGTGAAATAAGTCAGTCAGAGAAACACAAGCATCACATGATCGCACTTATATGTGGAATCTAAGTAACAAAATAAGCTGATGAATGGAATGGACCCAGAGACATGGAAGCATGGAACAGAGTGCAGAATCTCAGAGAGAAGGTAGGGGAGGGTGAGTGGGTGGGAGGTAATCAACCAAAGATCTTGAATGCATAACCCATGGACACAAATAATAGGGTGCTGACGGCCTGGGGCGGGGTAGGGGGTGGGGGGTGGGAATGTGCTGGAGGGAGTCAATGGGGGAAAAAGGGGAAATGTAATATTTTCAACAATAAAGAATTATTTAAAACATATATTAAAAAAAAAGAAGTTGGAAAGATATTCTATGTTCATGGATTGGAATAATCAACATAACTAAAATGGCCATATTACCAAAGCAATATACAGATTTAGTGCATTCCCCATCAAAATGCCCTTTTGATTTATATGTGTGTTTTTAGAAGGAAAATATAACCACTTCAATTTTAATATTACAGGTTAATTCAGCTAATTGGGCTTTTTCCCAAGTATAAATATATTCTTTAGTCTCAATCTCTTGATGATTTAGTTTGAAACCAAATTTTATATGTTTCTTATTTTCTCTGGATTTTTGTTTCAGTAATAGATTTCTTGTGCAACATAGAGTCATACTGGTTCATTTTGAGAGTTTTTTTTCTTGTTTTTCCAGTAAGCAGTGTACTCTGAATTCTGGCTTAAAAGTTTTATTTTGTTGTTGTTTTCCTGACGTTCTCTTTCTAGGGTTTCATTATGAATTATTTACATCTGACCTGAAGTACGTAATTGGCTTCACATCTCAGAGATTTAAATAAAGGCATGGTGTTTTGCAATTCTTTCTTTTTCCTTATCTGTGAACATTCCCAGAGTTTAATTCTTGGCCATTTCTCTTTCTTTTTTGCATGCTTTTCCTGGATCAACTATGACTCATAGTTTTAAATTTCACTTCCATATTGATGGCCCTCCTTTTGACAGAACTTCTCCCATTTATAATTTGGGTAGGTTCCAAAAAGTTGGTTTGAGTTTGTGTGCAAAGTGTCACTTAGAATGAGTAACTGCTAACACCTCTGATGGTACTAGGCAGAGTTGATTAAGTTTTTCTTCTGCTCTGGGTCATAGCTTTGTTTGAGTCATAAGAGAAACTTTTTGTTTACCCCAGCTTTAGAGGTCTGCATCTCAACTGCTTTGGGACTTGCTCCCTTGTTGGATTATTTCCTCAAACTAAATAAATTAAAATTTCAGATCATTTTCTTTCCAAACAAACTATGTGTTTCTCCTTAAAAAAAAAATACCATTAAAGTCACTGGAACTGAGTCTCTGAAATGCTTATATCCTCCCATTAATTTTATATCCTACATTCATTTTTATCAAATCCTGTTTATTCTTCCTCTAAATCTTCTCTGAGACCTGTACATTTCTTGCCATTATGAATAAACTAGTTTCAGTACTCATCTTCCATGTGCATTGAAGACTATATAGCAGAACCCCCTGCTTTCAGCCTTCCAGAGCTCCTGTGTCATCTCGTCCTACCACTGCACTCATCTTCTTACAGGGCTGGTTTTACACAGTGGTCCTTGGCTCAGTAACCTATGTTGATCAACAATTTCTTATATAATATTCAGCCTCCTTTTAAATGATATCAAATTGCACAATAATCTGGTTTCACACTAATAGCTGAAAATTTATTTTTTATCTTTCCAAGGTGAATTCTGCACGTATCTCATCAAATTAAGACATTTTCTCACAGATGTAGCCTGCACACTCTACTCAAGCTTTCACTCTTGGTACTGGCCCTGGATTGCCTTTTCTTATTACCTCATATAAATATCATTGATATTTTAAGATCCAAGTTAAGTCTCCCTGCTTCTTGAAATCTTTTGACATCTTTAGTTTTTAATGAACCATTGAATTAAAAATATTTTTATTATAAAAAATATTGTAAACTCAAAATAATGGATTTCAAAAGCCACAAAAGCTTCCAAAAGAATACACCCCAATCTCATCTAGTGTTGTCATGTTTACTTTCATTTTCATCATTATTTTGATGAGCCTCCTTGGGAGCTTCAAAAATGTCTTCTCATCCAGTTTTAGTCTCATACCAGAATTGCATATAGAATCTTAATTCCCTGGATGGCCATAATCTCAGACAACTACTACAATTTGGAATATTTCCTCCAATCTTTAAAAATGCATTTTAAGTGTATAATATTTTTATATTATAATGTTAGGTGAAACTTTAAACAAAACTTTTACTGGCTCTATGTCATTTAACCTACATTTGCCTCACATTCCACATAATTATATAGACTTGATTTTAAATGTTTGTTATTTCTTGTTGTAAATGCTACTGAAAGAACATTTTTAGATATACGTATTCATCCAATTTCAGATAATTTATTTAGGTTAATCAAGACATTGAATTATTGGGTTAAGAGTATGACATTTTTTATAGCTAATAAAGTCATATTGTCAAATTGCTTTCAAAGGAGGTCTTATTATTTCAAAATGCCAAATCAAGAGAGCCTGTATTTATTGTAGCAAAATAGTGACTTAACAATGTTTATTTTTCTAATGAGATTTTAAATGGTTACAAGTGGTATAACTTTAGAAAGGTTATTTAATCTCTTTAGTCCCCAGGATCCTCTGTAAAATGTAGATAATAATAATGTCTACCTCACAGGTTTGTTAGGGTTTAATGTACATAAAAATTTTCTTCGCATATTACCCAACACAAAATACATAGTCAACAAGTTGTAGTTAGTAGGACTATAATTGCCTAGATGTTGCACAAATTATATTGTATTTCAAGTATATGCTTTTACTTTTAGACTTCATACATATGCCAGCAAAATAGAATTTCCCAAATGGATTCTTTAACTTAATGCTAAGAATTTTCACATATTAAAACAATTTTAGCCTGGCCGGCAATGATCACTAGTTGATCTATGAACTAGGAGGTCACAGTTCGATTCCTGATCAGGGCATAATGCCTGGGTTGTGGGACTTGATTCCTGGTCTGGGGTGAGCATGAAGCAGCCAGTCAATGATTCATCATTGATGATTCTCTCTCTCTCTCCCCCGCTCCCTCCCTCTCTGAAATGAATAAAAATATATTTAAAAAACACAACAAAACAATTTTAAATACTGGTAGCCCAAACAGTAAAATGGAGATTTCTTTAAATTATTATAGGTTTCATCACTGTATTGCCCAGGTCACGTTTCTTTTTTCCCTTAAAGTTTCCCAACCTCTAACACTGTCAGTCCATGGAAGATGATAGGGAAGTACATCCAAGTTTTGTGGAGTCTAAAGCTCATAAACTTTTAGGAGAATTTTAAAGGAAAAATAATATAAAATTATGAATTTAAAAATTGTGAGTATCCCTGCCAGTTCCTTACAAGGATGTGTGAGGAGCCCAAAGTTATATTAGCATCATGGAAAATCAACTACTGCCTCTTTGCATGCCCCACCTCACTTTGCAATGTACCTTTAACACAATAGGTGCACAGGACACATTTGTTGACTGGAATGGGAATTGAGACTTGAATAAGAATTATAGAATGTTTCAATATTACATATAGATCAAAGTGTTAGCTGCTTTCATAGTAATCCCTTCATAGCAGTGATTTAGAAATATATAGCTGACAGCATCCTATCTAATAAAAGAGAAACATGCAAATTGACTGTACCTCTGCTACACCCACAAGTCACGCCCACCAGCGAATAAGAGCAACTATGCAAATTAACCCAACCAAGATGGCAGCTGGCGGCCACAGAGCTGGAGCAAGCAGGAGGCTTGGGTTGCCTTGGCGATGGAGGAAGTCAAGCCTCCCGCCGGCCTTGGCCGGCCATCGCCTCTGCTCAAGGCTACAAAGTTTCAATTATAGAAGACAAATAAATCTCAGATACCTGCTTCCAGCCGGCCTAGCCTCCGCTCACAGAGGTGCTGAAAAAAAAGAAAAAAAAAAGGAGAGGCTGGGAGCTTGGGTCGCTGGGGGCTTGGCCAGTCTGAAAACAGCCATCAGCCCCTCACCCTGGCTGGCGACACCCCCATGGGGTGAGGGTCCCCACTGGAGGGCTTGACCAGCCTGCAAACAGCCATCAGCCCCTCAACCAGGCTGGCCAGGCACCCCAGTGGGACCCCTCACCCTGAAGGGGCTGTGGCCAGCCTGAAAACGGCCCTCAGCTCCTCACCCAGGCTGGCCAGGCATCCCAGTGGGACCCCCACCCTGATCCGGGACACCCTTCAGGGCAAACCAGCTGTCCCCTACCTGTGCACCAGGCCTCTATCCTATATAATAAAAGGGTAATATGCAAATAGACCCTAACAGCAGAATTACTGGGAATGACTGGTCACTTTGACACACACTGACCACCAGGGGGCAGACGCTCAATGCAGGAGCTGCCCCCTGGTGGTCAGTGCGCTCCCACAGCGGGAGCTCTGCTCAGCCACAATCCAGGTTGCCAGCACAGTGGTGGTGGCGGGAGCCTCTCCCGCCTCCTCAGCAGTGCTAAGGATGTCCAACTGCCATTTAGGCCTGCTCCCCGCTGGCAAGTGGACATCACCCAAAGACTCCAGGGCTGCCAGAGGAGTGTCTGACTGCTAGCTTAGGCCTGATTCCCCAGGGGGTGGGCCTAAACCAGCAGGTGGACATCCCCGGAGGGGTCCCAGACTGCAAGAAAGAGGGCACAGGCTGGGCTGAGGGATCACCCTCCCCCCGAGTGCACAAATTTTTGTGCACCGGGCCTCTACTGTTAAATATAAAGGACAAAATCCACCCCTGATTTTTCTTCTGATATCCATTACAACCCTTTGATGAAGAGACTACAAAAAGAATACACCCAGCTCCAACAAAACTTACTTGAGTCCTGCCAGCCTCACAGTGGAGTTATTTACTCACTAAGTTATCTTTTTATGTTCTTACTCTCTAATATTATTCTATTAAAAAATGGAGAAGTTAACTGTTAGTTTGAAAATGGATTTTAATCATGACCTAGGGCGTTTCAATGGTTAAAGAAAAGAAACTTGGTCTCTTTAATAAGGGACCACTTTTCAAACTCTTTTGCCAATTTTGGACAACTGATGACTAAGAGTCTATGAGATCATTCCTAGCCAGTTTAAGCCCTGTCACTAGAAATTAAAAATAAAAATAAATCATTCCCTTGTGTTATTAAATCCAGAGAGGTGAAGTGCTGTTTAAGTTTTGATTGCCAAAGAACAACAACAGAAAAAGGGAGGTGAATCGTACTTCCTGGTGCATACTAACCATGACTATTGTAAAGATCAGGCTACTTTAAAATAAGGAGGCCTGAAGAGACATATGAAAACATGCTCAAAGTCACTAATCATCCAAGAGATGAAAATCAAAATGACAATGAGATATCGTCTCACACCTGTCAGAATGGCTATCATCAACAAATCAACAAATGACAAGTGCTGGCGAGGATGCGTAGAAAAAGGAACCCTCATGCACTGCTGGTGAGAATGCAGACTGGTGCAGTCACTGTGGAGAACAGTATAAAGTTTCCTCAAAAAACTAAAAATGGAACTCCCATTTGACCCAGTACCCACTTCTAGGAATATATCCCAAGAAGCTAGAAACACCAATCAGAAAGGATATATGCACCCTTATGTTCATAGCAGCACAATAGCTAAGATTTGGAAACAGCTTAAGTGCCCATCAGCAGATGAGTGGATTAAAAAACAGTGGCACATCTACACAATGGAATACTACACTGCTGTAAAAAGAAAGCAACTCCTACTAATTGCAACAGCATGGATGGAGCTGGAGAGCATTATTCTAAGCAAAATAAGTCTGTCAGAGAAAGATAAACATCACATGATCTCACGCATTTGTGGAATATAATGAACAGCATAAACTGATGAACAAAAACAGATCCAGAGACAGAGAAGCATGAATCAGACCGTCAAACCTCAGAGGCAAGGCAGGGGAGTGTGGGGGGAAGGGGGAGAGATCAACCAAAGGACTTGTATGCATGCATATAAGCATAACCAATGGACACAGACACTCGGGGGATGAGGGGGGATAGGGGGATAAGGACACATATGTAATACCTTAATCAATAAAGAAAAAAAAAACATTTAAGGGAGAAATAATACCAATCATACATAAACTGTTTCAGGAAAGTGTGGAGAAGGGAATACTTCCCAATTTCTTTTATGAAGCTATCCTTATCTATATATATAAAAGCCTAAGCGACCATTAAACAGATGACTGGCCGGTAGCTATGACATGCACTGACTACCAGGGGGCAGACACTCAATGCAGGAGCTGCCCCCTGGTGGTCAGTGTGTTCCCACAGCCAACCTCCCATGACCGGCCAACCTCCTGTAGTCCCTCCTTCTGGCCGGCTGGCTCCGATTGGGACTGGGCTTGGGACTGGGCGGACTGCGTCGATCAGCCCCTATCGCCGGCCAGGCCAAGAGACCCTTCCCATGCATGAATTTGTGCACCGGGCCTCTAGTCCTGCTATAAAGACCAAAGACTTTATAAGAAAGAAAATATTAGAAACTAATATCTTTCATGAGCATAGATGTAAAACGTCCCTTAAAAAATTCATCAAATAAAATCCAAGAATGCAAATAAATAAATAAATAAATAAATAAAATGAGGAGGCCTGTCTCTGCATCAGGCTGCTGCTACTTTCTCACCATGAAAGTTTCTTACTTCCCTGCTACCGTCATCATGGCTTTAATTATTGCCCTTTAAGAAAGCCCACTTCTTGTTTATTTCTTAACAGAAAGCTGGCACTTTCTAGGTGAGGGTATGAATCTGCATCTCTCACAGCTACTGAACCTCTTTTTCACCTGAACACCTTGTTGAGAACTATTTAGAAACCTGGCTTCATACTTACTTTCCAATAAAGAACAAAATGCTCCCGGCACGATAATTCTACTTAGGAATGGATAGATTCTCACATACTTAAATTCTGAAAGGTACATGAGATGGTCTGCTCTAAGTGGCAGGTTGCCATGGTTACATTCTTCTGTGGCTCAGATGGGGATAGGGGCCAATTATCAAGTTTTGTTTGGTTGGTTTTAAGTAGTTTGTTACCTGGATACTCAACAAATAAGAAAACTGGGGGGTGGGGGTGGGGGGGGGGAAGACTTGTTTTCCTCTTCCCTAGAAAGGAAACAGTCATTGTAAAAAAAAAAAAAAAAAGCCCCTCAAATTCCCAACAACATAGTAAATTATTTAGTTCAGATAGTTTCTAAACTGTTGACTTTACTTAGAGACTAGGTCAAGGCCTGTGAACCAAGATAGCTTTAATGCTATGAATTGGAATTTTTGTTAACTCTGTTGATTCTATAATACCAGCTTTAAGTAATTCTCCTCCTTTCCAAATT
This sequence comes from Myotis daubentonii, assembly GCF_963259705.1. Classification (NCBI taxonomy): domain Eukaryota; kingdom Metazoa; phylum Chordata; class Mammalia; order Chiroptera; family Vespertilionidae; genus Myotis; species Myotis daubentonii. The sequence continues at coordinate 66,363,518 of NC_081843.1, forward strand.
TGTCTGGTGCTTTTCAGATTTGTATGCGTGTATATTTGAATAGTTACTCCTTTTGTCAGTTTTGCTGCTTGGCCTTCCCCCCTCCCTCCCGCGGTGGAACTGGGGTTGTTAATTAATAATATTCCAGAGGCAATTTCTGGAGTGACTATTGGAAAACTCTTCTTAATTAACAAAATGATAAATTTCCCACTGCAGCAGTGCTGCAGTGAAGTTCATCTCTGTCATTCAAAATCCGTGATTCTGAAACATCCTCCGACATTTGTGTGAGGATGTTGGGCACTTAAATTCTGGATCTTTTATCAAAGGTTCCACAGGAAGCCAGAGAAGGAGAAATGAAGAGTGAAAAGGAGCAAGAAGAACTGGACGAAATTAAAATGCTATTCTGTCATCGTAATAGTTCACATGGGCACTGTCAGGAGAGCATTTTAATTTTGTCAAGTGTGTCTGCTACTCATTTATTCTATCTCTGCTTGTTATCGAAGTTTCAGATTAAATGTAAAGATATGAATGTATTGCCATAATAAATTTATAAGTGGATATTTAAAGAGCAAAGATTTGAATGACACAAATGAACCTCAGTGTAGCAGTAAAGTGGGTAGGATATGCAGAAAGATGCCACAGAAGTCAGAAATGACTGCTGGAATTGCCTTAATTAAAAAAAAAGATAGAAAGAAAGTAAGAAAAACTTGAGCTGCATGAGCCACCATAGAAGGTATCTTATATGAAATTAGGCTTACTTTACATTATTTATGCCACATTAAAATAATCTAATAAAAGCTTTCGAAAATCTGATTAAACTGTATTATTCAAATGTATGGCAAATACTTAGACAATGGAACGCTAAGCTGTTAAATTTGGGGATAGAAGATAAGATTCCAGACAAAGTTAAAGCAGCATGTTATTAAAAATATGGATTAATTTGTAAGATAGCTTTAGAATAGAATTCATTTTTTGAAATTTTGTTTTGTTAAATGAATAGTAATCCCAATGCAATAAACTGTAGAGATAACACTTGCTAAGGATGCCCTATTTTACTCCCATTACGGGCCCGGTATTTGTTTAGATGTCATATCAAAACCATATAACCTGAGACAGTCTTCTGGGGTTCGCATAACACTGATATTCATAAAAAAAAAGAAAGTGATGCAAAGCGGCACCCAGCTACCGTTACATGACGTTTGGTTAGGACTCAGAGCACAAGGCTGGGAGGAAGCAATAGGGAGTTAGAATAAGGACACAGGATAAATTGACATGATCCTGAACAGACCTGGCTTTTGTAATGACAATCAAACAGCAGATAACCCTGAAGGCATCTGAAAAAGAAGAATAAGGTGGTCATACTAGCAGAAATGAAAGGAGATGAGTAAGCTTTTCTGAAATGTCTGAACTGCTATTGAAAAGCATGTCCTTCAATTGTGACCAACACTTCTTTTTTCTTCTTGTGCCTGCTGCCTTCCGGCTAATATAAGGATTCACTTTTGCTTATCTGCTTTAACCCAGGAGAACCCCAGTGAGGATAAAGTTATAAGGATTGTTAGGAAGAGGGAAAGAAAAATGCATACAAAAATGGCAATGGAAATTTCAGAAGAATAACATGAGAAGGACTTTATTTAGGCTGGTTTTCTCATTTTATCCAAATATTACTTCCAAAATAATATCTGACTTGGGCTTAAATGGTGAAGGAGAAAATGAAAAAGTTTCTTACTTAGCCTTAGTTCCTGTGTTTGTTTTCAGTTCATTGTAGATAGTAAATTTTAGGAGGAGTTTAGTTGTTAACTTAATGCTTAACAAAAAAGTTATAGAATAAAAGTCATCATTTAGTAGACCCATTCAGTAAGTTGGAGTTAGGGGACAATGTTAGGAAAGAGATTTATTATAGTTGGTGAACTGGTCCCGCCATCTGCCATCTGCAAACTATAAACACAGGAAAGCTGTTGATGTGGTTCCAATCATAATCCAAAGCCCCGAGAACCAGAACTGATGGTATAAGTCCCAGTCTAAGGGCAGGAGACCCATGTCCAAGATCAGTAGTTAGGATGAGAGATCGAATTCTCCCATCTTTTCCTTTTTCTTCTCTTGAGGCCCTCCATGATCCACAACCACCTTGGGCAGGGAAATCTGCCTTGCTAAGTTTAGCAGATTCAAATGTTAATTCCGTCCAGAAATAGCCCGATGGAAACATTTAGAAATAACTTAACCACATATCTGGGCATCCCTTTGTTCAGTTAAGTTGACACATAAAATTAATAATCACAGTCATGTACTCCTTTTTAGTTTTATTGCATTCTTTCTATTTCGTCTAACTCAAAATGCAACCTCCAATTCTTAAATCCCATAAAGCCCATGTGAACTCCTCTCTAAGTACTTCTCTGAGCTCATCTCCTACTAATTTTCCTCTTGCTCATTCTGTGCCTGATGTATGAACTTCTCCTTTGTTCTTTGAAAATATAGGAGCTCCATCTCAGGGCCTTTCACTTACTGTTCTGTGTGTGGGAAAATTCATATATACCAGATATCAGCATTGCTAATTTTTACTTAGGTCTTTGCTCAAATATTCTCTTGTCATATACACACTTTCTTTTCCTCTTTCGGTAAAATGGTAATCCTTTCCCCAACATCTCAACTCTCTGTTCCCTTTATCCTTCTTTGTTATTTCTCCATAGTACCACCCATTTGAATATGTTTTACTTGTATACATATTTCTATTTCCAGTCTCTTTCTACTGGAATATAAACTACATGAGAGTAGAGAGTTTGTTTTATTGAATGCTATATTCCCAGTAGTATTGTTCTGTCACAGACATATATGAATTCAATATGTATACATATATTTGTGAGATGAATGAATGATAATGTGGTATGCTATATGGAGGGGGTGTAAAATGTTATTGTATTTTTAAAAAATATATTTTATTGATTTTTTACAGAGAGAAAGAGAGAGTTAGAAACATTGATGAGAGAGAAACATCCATCAGCTACCTCCTGCACACCTCCTACTGGGGATGTGCCCGCACCAAGGTACATGCCCTTGATCAGAATCGAACCTGGGACCTTTCAGTCCGCAGGCTGACGCTCTCTATCCACTGAGCCAAACCCATTAGGGCTGTTATTGTATTTTTAATTTAAATTTTCCTGAGTGAACTGGGTGAGATTGGATATATGTTCCTATATTTATTGGGTATTGGGCTTTCCCCATCTATGAATATTCATATTTTTTGCTCATTTTTCTATTGGGTAATTGCAGTTGTCTTATTTTTGTATTTTTTTTTTATTCTGGATACTTTCTCCTTATCTGTTATGCACTATATAATTATCTTTACAAGGTTATATCTTGAAATTAAATGAATGTGTCTTTTAGCTAAGTTATGGAATCTGTTGTCATAGCAAAGGTTTAAACTATAATATAGTCATTTATTTTCCCATTAGGTTTATTATTTAAGACATAGTCTTTTTACTATGCAGAATAATATCTAAAAAATTTTTCTAAAAGTTTTAAAATTTATCTTTTATATAATAGTTTCTTAAGCTGTCTAGAATTGATTTAGTAAGTGATATGGAGAGGAATCTAATTTTCTTATTTGTTGTTCTTATCTATAGACAAACAAGAAATTGTTTTCCATAAAATTTCCAAGAAATTGTTTATAGTAATAGCACTTCCTATTAAATAATCTGCTCTTTACTCACCAAAGTCAAATATTTAGCTGTATGTCAAATTGCCATTTTTGGTAGGTACGTTTCTGGGCTCTTCATTGTGTTCCATTGTCCAATCAGCCCTGCCTCCTCTTATCTTTCTTTTTTGTCTCTTTACTCTTAGATATAAATTTTTGTGTCTATTTGTCAAGTTTCATGAATAGTTGTGTGGCGTAATACATACTTCTGACACTTCATGAAATGAGTTGGGTAGCTTTTTCTCTTTTCAAGTCTCTTGAACAGATTTCATAACATGGGAATTATCTGCTTATTGAAGGCTTATAGAATCATTTCTAAAATTTTCTCTATTAAATATTTTTTTCACAGGAACTGGTTTTGGATTGATGATTTATATTTTTGTATATTGATGACCCCTTCAATTTTCCTTTTATTCCTTAGTCATTTTTGATAATGTATATTTTTCTAGAAAAGTGGTTCTTTAAATTTTGTAAAATAGTCATTAACATTTTAATACTATTATTATATTAAAAAATATCTACTCTTCCAGTCATTGTACTTATCTTTTAAAAAAATACTTCTACTTTTCATTTGTTCTCTCTCTTCTCTGGCTTTCTCAATCAGTCTTCTGAGTGTTTTTATACTAGTATTTTTAATGTACCAACTTTCATTTATAACTTTTTATAAATATATATATATATATATATATATATATATATATATATATATATATATTATCGATTTCAGAGAGGAAGGGAGAGGGAGAGAGAGATAAAAAACATCAGTGAGCAGAGAGAATCATTGATTGGCTGCCTCTTGCACATCCCACACCAGGATTGAGCCTGAAACCCAGGCATGTGCCCTGACTGGGAATCAAACCATGACCTCCTGGTTCATAGGTCGATGCTCAACCTTTGAGCCACACTGGCTGGGCTCATTTATAACTTGTATAACTTTTCCTATTTAATTAACTTTAATTTTTGCTTATTTTTTTTTATTCTGCTCTTTTGCTGGTTTTCTGAGTTTATACCAGTTATTTTGGGTCATTTTTATTTTTTTAACAAATATATTTTGGATTATAAACTTCTTAGTATTATGTTAGATGCATTTCACAATATTTAAAAAATGAAATTCTTTCACTACCATTCAATTCTAAATATTTCATAATTTCTCCTTTACTCTTTAACCAATACATTACTTAATGGTTTGATCTTTGTTAAATGTTTTATTTAGAGATTTATTCTTTAACCTAAAAGCTATTTAAAATGTACTTTTATTTTCCAAATATACACTATTGTATTTTTATTATTTGTTTCTTGCTTAATATGGTCAGAGAACATGATCTGTGGGATAGTGATATTTTTTATATTTGTTGAGATTTCTTTGTGACCTAACACCAAGGCAATGTATGTAAAGTTTCTATATCTGCTTAAAAATAATTTATTTTTTTATATTTTCAGAAGTATAGTGTTATAAATGTATCTGATAAGAGAGGTATTTAAAATTTTTTTTAAATTTATATATCTTTTTAATTTTTTGGTCTGTTTTGTTATTTTAAGAAAGAGTAATGCTAAAATATCTCATCTTGATTGAGACTTCATTAGTATTTTTCTTGTAATTAATTTATCTACTTAAAGTTGTCTTTTAGGTATATGTAAGGTCAATTATAATATCCTACTGGTGAATTGTTTTAATATTATGTAGGTTCCTTTTTTATCTTCACTAATGCTATTTGCACTCAATTTTATTTTATCTGCTGTTGATCTAGCTTTGTTTTGTTTAATATTTACTATGAATTAACTGTATACCCTCTCTCTGAGAAATTGCCACATTATCACATTTATCTAGCCACTGGCTGGGGTCCTAATTCAAACTAAGATATTACTCAATACCAGAATATTGCCAACTACAAGATTTCAAATATTGCCTTTTCCTGATTTCATGATTCCATGAGGTTTGTGAATTTTGGATTGTTTCATTCAGGGTCAAGTTTAATATTTAGATTTTTCCTAGGTTGGTCATAGATTCTTCTTATGGCTCACAGTGTCACAGTGAAGGATCCTGGATGGCTTGTAGTTGAGTCAGCTAGGGTAAGATACAAGACTTTTAAACATTCTGTACCAATATCCACTTTCTCTCATTTGTAAAAGGTTCCCAAGGAACTGACAGATAATGTGTAAGAGAACCTGCAGACTGATGACATGAGACATTCAGGTAAAGTTTCCCTGAATAATGTGGAAATGAGGGAAATAAGATTGTCCCTAGGCCTAGAGAGTGAAGTTAAACTAAAATTTTTGCATACCTGCATTAATGCTGGGAAATGTTACATTGCTTCAAAGATGCACCATAGCAAACTGTACCCTGAATAAAGGTATTAAAGACAGAAGTTGTCCATCTGTAAGTGGAATAGTCAGCCTTGAAATCTAGAGAAAGGAAAGTCACAGAGATAAACTTGTTGATGTATCCATGCAGCTTTCCCAAGGGAGGAAACCCTCCTTAGCTAAAATGCTTTTGAGCTGTGTGGTCCCATTTACTAAACCATGATTTCTGAGGAAAAGACTACAGCAGGTTGTAGCCACTAGCCTGTAAGTATCCCAGCCTCATAAAAACATCATCTCCATTACCTACAAATGGAGACACAAGATTTTCTTATCCTGATGCCATTAAACATTGATTTAACTAACTGAATCCACTTATTCTAATTTCATGTTCATTGAGCAAGTTCTTGTTCATTATTTGGTCTCCCATATTGGTCTGGATTTAGAGAAAATTTGGCTGGTCATCTGGATATAAGTATTCTGATTGCTGAAGTAAAAGTATTTCACACTGTAAATTTATAACTTAAAGTGTTCTGATTATGATTTTGCTTCCCATGTGTCCTTTTTAAAAAGTGATACTGCAAATAGTTTTAAAAAAAGCAAAGGCTTTTATTTGGAATATATAGACTCATTTCTAAATCACTTTTATGGTTTTCCATTTTACTATACCTTAATAAACAAATCATTAATTTAAGTTGTTTGCTGTGTTTTGCTATACAAACAATACCTAAGTATCTCTTTACATACCTTGTGAATTATAAATAAATTAAAAAGTTGCATGTAATGCTTCTTATTTTCAAGAAAGAATACATCTATCACATATATGTGAGTATTCTGGTACATGCCTAGGTATATTGCATTGGGTTATACATTACACTGTCTATCTATCTATATTTATATCTGTGTGATGTTGTATTGATGGAGCTTATATAGCAGTCTTATGACTGATTCACTGAGGGAGTTAACATGAGCCTGCCTTGGAGAGATGAAATTTTTTACAGGCCCCGAAAAAGTTAAGCATTTGAGTCTGCAAGTATAAGGAGCAGGGCCTTGATTAAGGAAAACTCTCAAAGATGATGTATGTGACCCTGGGGCTTCCTGTGAGAACTTTCCCAAGTGACATTCTGACATCACAATATATTTTAAAATGTGTATTGTATATTTTATCATTTGCTTAAGTAGGTTACAGAAAAAAATGGTAAAACCACCCAATTTTTCCCACCTTAGTTTATCGCCCAGTGCTCTGATTCCAGCACAGCTTTCTGATTTTCTGCTTAATCCAGAGCTAAAAGAACTGGTCACATGATTCCCTCATTTACTATGCTCCCCTGCTTTATGTCTTATTCACATAGACTTTGGTGCACAAAGACTGTGGTTGAATTTACTGCCTTCCACTTTTCTGAAGATTATAGTTCTGCCTAGTAACAATCAACACAACCATCTATACTAATAAAAGGGTAATATGCAAATTGGTCATGATGCCCTGACAGTCACAACTGGATATGCAAATTGACCATCACTCCAACACACAAGATGGCCACCCCCATGTGGTCAAATATGGCCTGCAGGGGAGGGCAGTTGGGGGCAACCAGGCCTGCAGGGGAGGGCAGTTGGGGGCGACCAGGCCTATAGGGGAGGGCACTTAGGGGTGACTGGGCCTGCAGGGAGGGCTGTTGGGGGCACCAAGGCCTACAGGGAAAGGCCATTGGGGGAGACCAGGCCATTGGGGAGGGCAGTTGGGGGGTGATCAAGCCAGCAGGGGAGGGCCATTGGAGGCGACCAGGCTGGCAGGGGAGGGCAGTTGGGGGTGATCGGGCCAGCAGTGGAACAGGTAGGCATTGGTCAGACTGGCAGGGGAGTGATTAGGGGGTGATCAAGCTGGCAGGCAGAAGCGGTTAGGGGCAATCAGACAGGCAGGCAGGCGAACAGTTGGGAGCCAGCAGTTCTAGATTGTGAGAGGGATGTCCGATTGCCCGTTTAGGCCTGATCCCACAAGTGGCAGTCAGACATCCCCTGAGAGGTCCCAGATTGGAGAGGGTGCAGGCTGGGCTGAGGGACACCCCACCCCCACCCCAGTGCACGAATTTTGCGCACCGGGCCTCTAGTTTTCATATAATGTGCATTTGCAATGCCAAAGTCAATTGGTCCAAAGTTAGATATCCTACCCAAGCTAGGCAATCAGTTTTTAACTGAGAATAAGAACTTACACATATACTAGTGGCCCAGTACATGAAATTCGTGCACATTAAAAGGGAATTAATCAGAGGAAATATTTTAATATTCCTATTTGCTCTTTTTCTATAATAGAAGTGTCAGAGGTGAAAGAAAATTAGTAAAATGTATATGAAAATCTTCCTCCTGTCAGAGTCTGGAGCAAGTCGCGGGACCCAGAACCAAATCCACACCCACCCACGTGCACCTCGAAATCACATGAGATCCAGATGTGGCCAGCCCCACCCCCATCAAGCCCCGCCACGTAGCGGGGGACGGCCACAGCCTCAGGTCCCCCAGCCTGGCACCAGGCAGGGTGCGTAGCCTCAGGTCTCTGGCCTGGTGCTGGGCGGAGGGCGTGGCCTGAGGTCCACAGGCCTGGTGCTGGGGCGGGGGGCATGGCCTGAGGTCCCCCATCAAGCCCCACTGGGCGGGGTCATGGACTGACATCCCCCGTCAAGCCTCACCGGGCAGGGGGTGCAGCCTCAGGTCCCCCGCCACAGCCTGGTGCCATGCAGCCTCAGGTCCCTGCTGATTGCTTGTACAGCTCATTACAGGTACCCTGCCTCCACTGTGGGCGCAGTCATATTGTGTTATGGGAACCCTGCCTCCACTGTGAGCGCAGCCATCTTGTGACGACGTGACGGAGAGAGGGTCAATTTGTATGTTACCTCTTTATTATATAGGGTGTACATTCTACATAAGTTTTCTAAATTATTTTAATTCCAAAGAACGTAGAAGCAGGTAGTTGGTTTAGACAGATATTTTGACAAGAATAAATGTATGAATAAAAAGAGATGTGAGAGTTGAGGAGAGAATACTTCCCAAATTTTGATCCCTTAGTTCTTGGTTTCATCGTGTTTCTTCCTGAAGCTCAGCTGCATCTCTGTTCTTGAGTTTCTTTATCCTCATACTAAATTTTGCCTTCTTTTCATAAAGCTACCTTAAAAGGGTTTCTGTTAGGACTATATGAGGAATCACATATTCCATTCTATCCTCTTTCTACGACTTTGTCTTGAATACAAAGCTATGACCCTGAGTCAGAATTTTCTCCAAAGTCTTCCAACCCACATACCAAATTCAAAGTGGTTTATCAGATGTAAAATTACTTCTACTATTTGTGAAGTTATTTCATGAAATGAAAGCTTGCTCATTTTCACTGAAAATTAATTCCCATGTAAAATATTCTGATGTATTTTATACTCATGGATTTTTTAAAGTAAAAACTGCACAATTATTAAATAACTGGGAACATTACATATTTATCTCTATATCTAATAAGTATGCACAGGCATAGACACATATGCACACGCACACGCACATACACTTATTTTTTCTCCTAGGCTAGAATTTCAAACAATTTTGTGTGAATTTTAATGTTCATAGCGAAAACTGAAGCTTTTTTCCACTTAAGCAGTTGCTCTATTACTTTTTAAAATTTCCCAGTAGAATTTCAGAGAATAAAAAGGATTCTTTTATAGAAGAAAAATCTCTCCTTTTATTTTTGTCTGTACTATAAATGTCCATTTAGTTCCAGTGTATACTCCAGTTTAAAATATGTTTGCACGAGTTTGTATATGTGTATGAGGAAAAACACACTATGAGTAAAACCCCTAGTCATACAGGCCAATATTCTGTTTCTGACAATGAGTCCAAATGAGTTTGGCAAGAAGACCCATTTGTCCTCTATGGAGTTAGCTCAAGGGGCTAAGGATATTGGAGTTGAAGGAGGGAAAGGGAAGGTTCTCCAGAAAATGTTTTATTTTAATACATTTTCTGAACTTTTCACTCTGAAAATTTATATATCATTTACTTCACTAAAGCTCAAAAATAAAAACGTAAGTAGAACAAAGGAAGAGCCACACAGACACCTAGTGTAGGTCTTCAAACAGACTCAAGCCAAGCCATGGTCAGTGCTCCAATATAAGACCTCTCACGTGAGGATGGTGTCCCAGCGCTGGGACTCACTGTAATTGTCTGCAGTCTTTAAAGACCTCAGAGGTCCCACGGCCATAGAATTCTATTCTGATGCCCAGCAGAACTCTAATAGCTAAAGAGTCTTCCCAGATAAAACTCTGTTATTTCTTTGACTTCTTTTGGGGATGGGTAGAAAGGCTAAATTTAGACATTAAGCTCCAGCCACGTTCAAAGAGCAATTCATGTTATCAAGTAAAAACACCGTGTATGTTGATACTGATGAGGATGCCACTTAGTATCTTGTTTTTACATTACTTATATTCATTAAAATTCATAGGCATTAAGTTTGTAAAAACTTTCAAGCAAGAAAATATTTCAAGACTAACATACTTGTTCTCCATATCTTCATTTTATATTTGAGAGAACAGATAGTACAACCTAGACATTTTTAAAGACCATAAAGGTGATTGCTATAGGAATTCTTTTGTTTAAACCATATGTTATAGAAATATAAATCTATATATTTTCTAGAGTTGTAATCAAAATAACCTTTCCAAAATAGAGATCTATATCAACTTCCCTTATTAATGTCAATGAACTTTGGCTATCCTACCCATAATATCATGGAATTTATCAAGTTAGAAAGCAGTCTATTCTATGGATGCCTAAATTTAACAGTGTCCTTTTTAGAATGAGCTATTCTTATTTTTCTGCATAGTCAGGTATATGTTACTTTCACTTGACTACTACACAAAGTATTACAACACCATTGATGAATCTAATCAACCCAGGTGCTTAAAATCATGTAGGCACTATATTTTTAAGCAGAGAAATGAAGAAAAACCCACTTTTTTCTTTTAATTAAGATCCTTGTAGGTTTATACTTTGAGCACCAATGCATCTGAACAGAGAGTAATAATAGACAAACATTGACTAGACAAAGTTTAGATGACCTTTCCTTTCTCAAAGGTAAGCATCCCTAGAAGCATTGTGACAAATAGTGCTGAAACCATAAGCTTATTGGAGTCATTGCTTCTCCAGATGAAAACAAACAAACAAACAAACAAAATAAGACCAATTGTGCGTCCATACAAGGGAGGAATAGGAGTTAAACTGACTGAGTAAAAATTGAGACTGGTACAGACTTCCTTCTGCCCTATCACATGATAAAAATGAAAGAAAAATGAAGAAAACTCTTTTTCCTTTAAGATTTATCAACATTTAATTTTTCTATGCCTTTTCATATGCCCTTTTGTTTACTCTACAGAACTTCTCACTCCCTTTTTGTGTCTAACTGTATCCTGCACAAATGCATCTACTGGCCAACAGGCTTAGCAATGTCAAATCTATCCTATCTAATAAAAGAGAAACATGGTAATTAGCCGTACCTCCGCTACTCTTCCCATGGGCTAATCAGGGCGATATGCAAATTAACTGCCAGCCAAGATGGTGGCCGGCAGCCAGGCAGCTTGAAGCGAACATGAGGCTTGCTTGCTTCAGTGACGGAGGACTCCAACGTTCCCCGCCTGCCACTGCCGGCCTCTGAGCTTGCAGTTTGAAACATTGTTACCAATATAGAAGCTAAAAAAAACCCCAGAAACCTGCTTTCAGCTAGCCGGGATCTCAGAGCTGGAGTTGAAACAGTGTTTCGATTATAGAACCCAAACAAACCAAATACCTGCTTTCAGCAGCGGAGGCCTCAGAGCTGGAGCCAGAGCTAAAGCTGGCCCAGAATAAAAAAGAAAAAAAGGAGCAGTTGGGAGCTTCAGTCACCCGCCAGCCTGAAAACAGCCCTCAACCCCTCACCCAGACTGGCCAGGCACCCCAGTGGGGACCCCACCCTGAAGGGTATGTGACCAGTTGCAAACAGCCATCATCCCCTCACCCAGGCTGGCCAGGCACCCCAGTGGGGACCCCCACCCTGATCCAGGACACCCTTCAGGGCAAACCAGCCGGCCTCCACCCATGCACCAGGCCTCTATCCTATATAGTAAAAGGGTAATATGCCTCCCAGCACCAGGATCAGCAGAGCCGCGAGGCCTCCTGACACCGGGATCAGAGTGACACGGGGGCAGCGCCCAAACCCTCTGATCAGCCCTGCTCTGTGCCTGATAGGGGGGAGCTCCCCAACCCCCTGATTGCCCTGCAGCTCTGTGTGTGACAGGGTGCGGTGCCCCAACCTCCTGATCAGCCCTGCTCTGTGTGTGACAGGGTGTGGCGCCCCAACCCCCCCTCACGGGCCCTGCTCTGTGTGTGATGGGGTAGAGCCATAACTCTCCATCGGCCCTGCCTTGAGTGTGACAGTGGTGGTGCCCCAACCCCCTGATTGGCCCTGCTCTGTGGTTGATAGAGGGCGGCGCCCCAACCCCCTGATCCGCCCTGCTCTCTGTGTGACGGGGCGGTGCCCCAACCCACCAATCAGCCCTACCCTGAGCGTAACTGAGGGTGGCATTGCAACCTCCCGATCCGCCCTGCTCTGTGCATGACAGGGCGCGGCGCCCCAACTCCCAATCAGCCCTGCTCTGAGCCCGACCAGGGGCTGCACCTAGGGATTGGGCCTGCCCTCTGCCACCCGGGAGCAGGCCTAAGCCAGCAGGTCATTATCTCCCGAGGGGTCCCAGACTGCGAGAGGGCACAGGCTGGGCTGAGGGCCCCCTCTCCCCCCCGAGTACACAAATTTTTGTGTACTGGGCCTCTAGTCAACACTAATAAAAGAGAAAAATGGTAATTGGCGTACGATGATACCCTTTTCATTGGCTAATCAGGGCTATATGCAAATTAACTGCCAAGATTGGCAGTTAACTGTCAACTAAGATTGGCAGTTAACTGCCAACAAGATGGCGGTTAATTTGCATATGTAGGCACAATGCAGGGAGGGGAAAGGGAAAGCAGGAAGAAGCCCCCTGCCACTGACAGTGATTGGAAACCCAGGGGGGAGCTAAGAGCTGGGGGGCAGGGCAAAGGCGGCCCTGGGGCTGCCTTTGCCCTGCCCCCCAGCCATGATTGGAGAATCAGGCGCCTTTGCTGCTCTGGCCAGTGATAACAGGAAGTAGGGGTGGAGCCAGCAATGGGAGCTGGGCATGGTCGAAGCTGGCAGTCCCGGAAGCTAGGGGCCCCTTGCCTGGGCCTAAAGCGAAGCCCACGATCGCGGGGCCGCTGCAGCTGCGGGTCCCCGCTGCCCGGGCCGGACGCCTCAGCCAGAGGCATCCTGCAGGGGCAGGGGCGGACCCCGCGCGATCGTGGTGCCCCCCGCTGCCACTGCAGGTCTCCGCTGCCCAGGCCAGACGCCTAGGCCAGAGGCGTCAGGCCTGGGCAAGGGGCCAATCCTGCGATTGGAGGGTGATGGGGGTCAACGCCTGAGGGCTCCCAGTATGTGAGAGGGGGCAGGCTGGGCTGAGGGACACTCCCCCCCCCCCCACACACACACCCAGTGCACGAATTTCGTGCACTGGGCCCCTAGTATATATATAAAAAGCAAGTGTTTGCGATGACCTTGATGACCAAATGACTGGTCACCATGAGGGCGGGTGGGCAGGGTGAAGAATGTGGAGCAGCAGTGGGCGGGTGGGTGGGGCTGGGAGCACGGTGGCAGTGGGTGGGTGGGCAGGGCTGCAAGCAGCTGTGGGCTACTGCACATGATTTCGTGCGCTGGGCTTCTAGGAGATTATAAAAGCTCCTTGATGGCAGACATGTCTTATTCAACTCTAGATAAGTAGTAGCCTCATTTCTGACATTGAGGAGATAATTTATATTTATTATATGAAGGAAGGAGAGAATAGCGAATATTATCTTATTTTTTGTTCATGATGCACCACTTTTCATTTTTATTAGCCTATGAAGATTGCCACAGTAAGAGTTTTATATAAATTGAAAATTCTAGAAGATTGAAAGTTTAATCTCATCAAACACCAAGGACTTTAACTTTAAATATATTTTAAAAAATTATTTTTGAATTACAGTTTTCATTCAGTATCTTTTTGTATTAGTTTCAGGTGTACAACATAGTGGTTCAACAATCATTTCTTTACAAAGCATTCCCCCTCATATTTCCAGTATGCACCTGCACCATATATAGTTATTACAATATTACTGACTATATTTACTATATATTTACTATATACTATGCTGCACTTTACATCCTCATGACTATTTTCTAACTACTGATCTGTACTTTTCAGTCTCTTTACCTTTGTACCCAGTCCCCTCACTCACCACCCCTCTGGCAACCATCAGTCTGTTCTCTGTATCTATGAATCTGTTTCTGTTTTGTTTATTTGTTTATATTGGTCTTCAGATTTCACATAAATGAAATTATATGGTGTTTGTCTTTCTCTGACTATTTCACTCAGTATAATACCATTTAGGTCTGTCCATGCTGTTTTCCACAGTGGCTGCACCAGTATGCATTCCAACATCCTTACCAATGGTTATTTTTTGATTTATTGATGATAGCCATTCTGACAGGTGTGAGGTGATATCTCCTTGTGGTTTTAATTTGCATTTCTCTTATAATTAGTGATGTTCAGCATTTTTCATATGTCTGTTGGCCATTTGTATGTCCTTTTTGGAGAACATAGGTTGTCTCCCATTTTTAAATTGGATTGTTTGGTCTTTTTATTTTTTGGTGGTGTGTTGTACGACTTCCTCATACATTTTGGGTGAGAACATTCTCTTATTGAAAGTAACTTATTCTTCTTTCTGAGCAGCAACTTGTTCCCAGATATAATTCACCTAGGTTGGCTTGAACTCTGCAGTTATTTCTGCTCTTCTATTATTGAAATCTTATCTGTCCTGGCCAGGTGGCTTGATTGGTTGGAGCATAGTCCCATAAACCAAGAGGCTGCAGATTTGATTCCTGATCAGGGCACATACCTAGGTTGTGGGTTCCATCCTAGCCGGGTGCATATGGGAAGCCACTGATCAATGTTTCTCTCTCATATTGATGTTTCTCTCTCCTTCTCTCAAAATCAATAAAATAGTTATCTTTGGGTAAGGATTAAAAACTATCTTCTCTCTAAGAGCTCAGAACATAAGGGTATGAAATGGGAATCAAGTTAAATAAGTAGATGAATACTAGATATAAGGAGATATGTGTCATGAAGCTTGTTTTATGACTCTGCTTTATTGTTCACAGTGGCAAAAAAGTGAAAGAATGATACAACACATGGTATATAACCATTACCACTGAAGCATTTTGTATTGCTTTCTGTGAGTACATTGTCACTGATCTAATTTTCACTAAATGTTAATCAGTTTCTATGCTAAAAATACATTGAGCTTAACAATGGATTAAGAAAGATGTTCTAAATCCTATCTTGTACTTTTCATTTAATGGGTCTAAATTCCTTAAAGTATCAGCCTTTAAAATTGACTTGTAGAAATATGAAGTTATGGCTCTGAATCTCTTTGGAGGGGGTGCTTATGAATATTAACTGTATCTTAAGATGCACTGTGTTGGTACAAGACTCATTTGAGCACAGAATTAGTGAGAGGTGAATGACGAATAATGGGCTCAGTGTGTGGAGTTGAAATATTCGAAAGAACAGACTCTGTATGGTATTGTAAAATGTCTTGTAGCTTCATTTCTGATTTTGAAATGTTACAGTGCTTGCTTATTGTCACAGCATGATCTTCAGCACAGTTGGGTAGTGCTTTTTTAAAGTAATGCAAATGCATGAATGTCAGAAATACCTTCAAATATCAGGGACTGCATCTTTAAGGAGTACATTTGGCATTAAGCAGCCTTTTCCAGCTAATGAATTTCTCAAGTTACAAGAATAATGGCCTTTTTAATCTTAGCAAGAGTAATTAAACAGACATTTGTTATTAATGATGTTGTTAATGGCAGAAGATATTGAATTCTCACTTTAGATATTATATTGAGAGTGATTATTTTGAGTATCAGGCATATGATTGCATGATGGTTTTAAAAGTACATCTACTTAAGATCACTGTAAAGAACTAGTTATTTAAAATAGAGAAAACTGCCTTAACTTTTACCAATACTAAGGATACTAAATATTTCCACACTGTGGTAGAACTAGCTCTTGGGGACAAAGAACACTTGTTTTATTAGTTTTACCCTTCATTTCCAGTAGTATATTTCCCCACAGAGTGAGAAGTACTTACTCAAAGTTCACTTCAAATAGAAAGATGGATGATATTGGTTGTCTATTCTATGTCCATTTCCCTTTCCTAAAAGATTCCTCAATTCTGTTCAGAATTCCAACCTATTTCCAGCTTTAGAAAGGCATCCTAATTAATCAACTCATTTATTCATTCAACAAATATTTACTGAGTATCAATATGGCCAGGCACAATTGTGTCTGTGCACTGCGAATGTAGCTGTGAAACAAGAATGAAACAAAATAAAACCAGACAAAAATATCACAAATAAACAAAAGCAAAATGTAAAAAGACAAACGTCCCTACCGACCATGATTGGGATAATGAATTGATCAAGGTAGAGCCAATCAGAACACAGCAGCCCCCAGTGACTCATGGTTCAATGTCAATGCTGGCCTGTGGGCCAAGTGTTCCAGTCAGACCAGAGAGCAGGGGGAAATAATTCTTTTTCTTTTCCCCCCTAGACATAAACAAAGCAACAGCAAGGCCCAATTGCCACTGGCAGCCATTTGTGACTAGGAGGGAATTTGGGATTAGGACACACAAAAACCTAAGGATAACCATGGGGGTTTCTACTGCCTGCTCTAAAAGTATCTGATCACCAGGGCACTGAGCTAGGATCTTCACAAGCTCATGAGAATGACGGGACTCTGAAGCAAAGACACTGATGTAGAAGTGCTTAACCACTGAAGCGGGGGAGGGTCACAATTATTTTAAGGATTGGCAGGTTCAGAGGAACAGCCAAGGAGACTATTCACAAGGAAGTGTGGTGATTAATAGAACATGGCTTTCCTGGTCAAAATAGATAGATACCATGTGAGGTACATTATATGCACAATGAAAAGAAGATAAGAATGGATGAGTAGATATCTAAGGGTCATCATTGCCTGAAAAGGAAGTTACATTTTCTTGCCCAATTTTGGGACCACAATCAATTTTTAGATATAGAATTCAGTGACTGATGGGTTGGCTGGATCCCTCAGAGAACCCATGGCAATACAATGTCACATATATCCTATCTAATAAAAGTGTAGTATGGAAATTAACTGTCACTTTGTCACTCCGTCACAAAGATGGCCATTCCCAGTCCCCCCAGCCCCGCTGCTGAAGTGTCAAGGCCTGTCACCACTCCGGCGGGCCGATTGCAGCAGTGTCTGGGCCTGTGGACCCGGCCGGGAGCCGCGGGGCCGAGCAGCAAGGCATGAACCGCCCACTCTGGCGGGCCGATGCAGTTTTGCCACTCTGCCACCAACACTGCAGTGTGCGGGCCTGTCAGCCTCTCCATGAGGCTGAATGCTGTGTCTATGGAGCACACGCAAGTGGGTGGGGACTTGACTCTGGGTCTTCTGATGCAGGGGGACTTGATGCTATGTACCTGTTTGTGCTGGCCAGCAGGTGGACATCCCCTGAGGGATCCCAGACTGTGAGAGGGCACAGACTGGGCTGAAGGACCCCCCCCCCCAAGTGCACAAATTTTTGTGCACCGGGCCACTAGTACTATAATAATTCCCCTGATTTTCCCCCTGAGGATTTATGGATATTTACTTGGTGCCCATGCACTGGAGATAGGGGAATTTACTCAGGGTCTGAATTGACATTGATACCTGGAGACCTGAAGTATTATCATGTCCCCATTACAGTGTGGGGAATGGATGGGTCAAATAATCAATAGAATCATGGCCAAGGTTCAGCTTAGAAAAGGCCTACTGGTTTTTTGGCACCACATGGTGGTTGTTTTCCAAGTCCTCAAATGTAAAATTTAGAATTAAGGTACTCAGCAGTTGGAACAACAAGAATTGAATCCTGCCCTAACTGGTTTGACTCAGTGGATAGAGCGTCGGCCTGTGGACTGAAAGGTCCCAGGTTCGATTCCGGTCAAGGACATGTACCTTGGTTGTGGGCACATCCCCAGTAGGAGGTGTGCAGGAGGCAGCTGATTGATGTTTCTCTCTCATTGATGTTTCTAACTCTCTATCCCTCTCCCTTCCTCTCTGTAAAAAAATCAATAAAATATATTTTAAAAAAAGAAATTCTTAAAAAAATAAGAATTGAATCCTTGGTCTGTGGACTAAGAGCTATTAGAATGCAGAATGACAAGAAGAAGCCTTTGAAATTTCCTTATCTCACAACCAAGATAATGAATCAAAAACAGTATTGCCTCTAGGAGGGATGACAAAGATTAGAATCACCCTTGTGAATCTTAAAGATGTAGGGGTGTTTTTCTCTATCATATCTCTTTTTAATTCCTAAGTCTGGTCCTCAGAAATTGAATGGATCTTTGAGAGGGACTATAGACTGCCACAAGCTCGACCAAGTATGGCCCCGATTGCAGTTGCTATGCTTGATGTGGTATCTTTGATTGAGTAAATTAGTAAATTATTGGATCTATGTCATGAGGTTTGACATAGATCCAATAATTAGCACTTTTTTCCTTTTCTATTATAATCAGAAAAGAGGATCTGAAATAGTTTGCATTTACGTGGAAAGAACAAGAATATACATTTAAAGTTTTGTTACCTGTATACAGGGGTGAGAATAGATAGGTTTACAGTTATAATACAAATAAACAATACAATAATGAATAAATAAAAATACAAGAATAAACTGTGTTTTGTGTACTCACAACTGTAAACTTACGTTTGCTTACCCCTATATATTAACTCTCACACTCTCTGCCATAATATAGCCAGAAGATATCTGGACCATCCAGACATCCCACAGAGCATCATGCTGATTGATGATATCTTGCTAATGAGGAAGAATGAGAAAGAGGTAATTAGCATGCTGGAGATGTTAGTTAGATGCATGTACCCCAGAGGGTGAAAGATGAACACATTGAAGATTCAGAGACCTAATATTTCTATAGTTTTTAAAGGTCCAGTGGTCAAGGACATACTGGGAATTTAATCTAAAATAAGAGACAAATTGCTACTTGCATCCCCTACCATAAAGAGGCATAACATTTGGTATGCCTCTTTGTGTTCTGGAAGTAATATATTCCATTCTTAGAAATATTGTTCTATCTGATATGCTAAATGATATACAAGACTGTTAGCTTGTGTGGAATCTGGAGCAGGAAAGGTTGTTGTAGCAGATTAAGGGTATTATGTAGCAAACATTCCCTTAGGGTATACTGCCTATGCCCTATGATGTTGGAGGAGTCAGTAGTTGGAAAAGATGCAGTGTTCAGCTCATGACAAGACCATTGGGAAAATCCTATTATTGGTCCTACAGTCACAGAGCAAGGCCATGCTATCTGCAGTGGGGAAACAGCTCCTGACATGTTATTGGATCCTGGTAGATACCCATATTAGCTGGGATCTGTGGGATACTCCAAGGCATTTCAATTATGTGTAACCAGCAGCAGTTCATCATAATCCTATATAATAAAAGCCTAATATGCTAAGTGTCTGGTTGTTCGTTCAACCAATCAAAGCACAATATGTTAATGATAGGCTAAGGCTGCTCAACCGCTCACTATGATGTGCACTGACCACCAGAGGGCAGATGCTCTGACTGGTAGGTTAGCTTGCTGCTGGGGTCCGGCCAATTGGGATTGAGCAAGACAGGCTGGACATACCCTGGAGCTCTCTCATGGTCCTTCCCAGGCTGGCCAACCTCCCATGTCCCTCCCCAGCCCTGATCATGCACTGGTGGGGTCCCTTGGCCTGGCCTCCACCCTCTTGCAATCCAGGACCCCTCAGGGGATGTTGGAGAGCTGGTTTTGGCCCAATCCCACAGGCCAGGCTGAGGGACCCCACTGGTGCATGAATTTGTGCACTAGGCCTCTAGTAAATTATAAATTTACATTGAGCCTAAGCAGACTAGAAGCACAAGAAAATTGTATAAACAGGGAGCTTAGATCTCTCCACTTTCTGTGTCAACCACTGTGGTTGTATGAACACCCTTTCTCAACTCTTGTCTATGACCATATGTGGATGTCTTTTATAACTGCTAAAGGAGGAGAAAAAAGCCAAAACTTGGTTTATTATTGGTTAAATAATCAATAGAGTCCTAATCAAGTACATTGGTTCATTATTTGAGTCAAACCAAAAATTAGTGTGGTTGCATTACAAGCTATACTCAGACAGTGGTCAGACACAACTTTTCTAATGTTAGTTTCATGTGGTGCACCAGGTTATGACTTTGTGTGAAAGAAGTATTCTGAGGTGAGAGTATGAGTATGTAGAGTCATGAGTAATTCAAATAGCCTGAATGGTGTTTCAGGGGCCTGACTGCAGATAGAAATGCCTGATTTTTGGACATTGTGGATGGGTACAAGAGAGTAGGCATAAAATATAAAGACTTTAGTGTGGCTTTTGAAGCATCATTGTGGAATAATCTTAGAACTACAAACTAGGTGAGAATGACTCAGTTGCTTCTGTCATCAACCTCCACAGAACTGGTATAATGGACATGTGACTAGAGAGGACCCATCAGGAGAGAAGAAGGCTTCCTATGCTCCCAACAGAGTGACTTTCACTTACCAAGGCTAATCTAGCTATGAAAAAGGTTGAATTTCTGATGTGTCTCTATTCCTTAAAGAGACCAACCAACCACTGGAAAGTTGACTACATTGGGTCTCTTCTATTCTGGAAGGCCTAGTGGTTTGTTCTCACAGCAATAGATGACTGTTCTAAACATAAGTTTATCTTTATTGCCCTCATAGTCATCACCATTCAGGCACTTTCAAGATGTCTTATCCACCTGTGTGAAATCCTATCTATACTAATAAAAGGGTAATACGTGAATTAGACCAGATAGACCACATGTCTTCCGGATGTCATTCTGGACATCCTTCCTGACAAAGCCCATGGTGTGGCTGGCCTGCAAACCACCCATGGCCCCTTGCCCAGGCCACCCCCTGCCCCCAGTGGGAACCCCCACCCTGATTCGGGGCATGGTCAGCTTGCAAACCACCAGTGGCCCCTTGCCCAGGCCGACCCCGTGCCCCAGAAGGGACCCCCACCCAATCATGGGCATGGCCGGCCTGCAAATCCCCCGCAACCCTAAGCCCAGGCTGGCCCCACCCCCCAGTGGGGACCCTCACCCTGATGGGGTCGTGGCCAGCCTGCAAAATGCCTGCAGCCCCTCGCCCAGGCCGGGGAGTGGGACTAAGCCATCAGTCGGACATCCCCTGAGGGCTCCCAGACTGCAAGAGGGTGCAGGCCGGGTTGAGGGACCCTCCCCCCCCCCACAGTGTACGATTTTTGTGCACTGGGCCTCTTAGTCCTATATAATAAAAAGGCTAATATGCAAATTGACCCTAATGGCAGAACAACCAGAATGACCGCTGGACCAGTCACTATGAGGTACACTGACCACCTCTTGGTCCTTTTCCCAGCCAGCAGGCTCTGATCATCTGATGGCAAACTGGGAAGCAAGGGTGGGTGGTAGCGGGGAGCAGGGCTGGCTGCAGGGAAGCTGGGGAAGATGGCCTGATCGCAGGCCTAGGAACTATACCCATGCACAAATTTTTTGTGCCAGGCCCCTAGTCTATGTATATAAAAGCCTTAGTGATCGTGTGACCATATGACTGGTAGCTATGATGCACACTGACCACCAGGAAGCTGATGATCAATGCACAGGCATGGAAACATGGAACAGACTGATGAATCTCAGAGGGAAGAGGGGAGGAGGGAATGCCGGAAGAGATTAACCAAAGATCTTATAGGCATGCTAGAGGCCCGGTGCATGGATTTGTGCACCAGTGGAGTCCTTCGGCCTGGCTGGTGAACATTGGGCCGAAACCAGCAGTCCGACATCCTACGGGGGGTTCCAGAATGCGAGAGGGTGCAGGCCAGGCTGAGGGACCTTACCAACGCACGAATCCATGCACCAGGCCTCTAGTAGTATATAAAATCCCACCAGTGAACCCATCTCATAATGAGATGCAATACCATGACCATGGGGTCTATATGTTGCATCAAATACTACAATATCCAGAAGCTACCAGGTGGATAGAGTGTTAGAATGTCCTGGTGAATATAAAGCTGAATCACCTGCTCAGAGGCAATACTCTGGAAGTGTACAATGCTATGCACCAGGTGTATCAGAGGCTTCTATATGGCATTATAACTGATAGAGAAATTCATGGGTCTGGGAATTTGATCTCTAGAAAGGTTAGGAAGCAGATATGGTGCTTATCATCATTCACATTGACCTACTTCCTGTTCTTGCAATTCTGGGCTCTCTAAGGTAGAGATCCAGGTCCCTACATGGAACATACTATTCCCAGGGATGCATTCAAGCATTGCAAGAGACAAGCCACACATATTCCCATTCCCATTTGTATCTTTACATTTTTTTCTGTGGGATTATTAGACATAAATATAAAACTGCCTGGCTAATCATTCAGTCTGAACAATAGTTTTATTTTCTGTTGTGACACCCTAAAAGTCTCTTCCATGAACTAATTGCTTGCATTAGGAATTAGGGGGCAATAGTTATCTGTAAGGAATAAGGGGGGATACTGACTTCATCTTCATTCTGTGCTCCATGTCATGTCTCTGGATTGTCTCTTTGGCCCCAGAAAGTTGCAAGTCAGGAAGCTATGGATTCAGTAGCTCCGCTTGTGTGTACAGTGGCCCCATTCCTTGAGCAGAAGGCTTGAGGTTTATACTGCTTCAGCTGAAAGAACAGTGCTGGCCACATAGAAGCTACCAAACATACATCTGCTGTATTGACTGAACTAAACTGGATAAGGTGGTGTTGCCAAGAAGAGATTGCCTTCAACATTTCAGTAAATGACTCTGAGCCATTGTTTAGTCATTCTTGTTACAAATATGAATTAAACCATGGAGTGATTTGGTATTTTCAATGAGATTTCTTTTGAACCAGAGATTCAATGGGAAATTATTTTTCAGTGGAAAGAAAACACTTCAGTCAAGCGTGGGGGCAGCTCCCATAGTGACATGTGATAGTATGTATTTCCTTTGGTGTTCAAATATTTCTTCTGAGAAAAAATAACTTGAGCAAAGCTTTAAAAAAAATCCACTAAGCTCCAGAGAATAGCTTACAGACAACTGAATTATGTGCATCTTTGAATCCACGAGTTCAAGCTCTTCTGACTCGGCGTCTTCCAGTTGACACCTTCTGTGAAGCACGGTCTGCGCTGCATTTTCTCATCGGGAAACTCAGCCATCTTAGTTTCAGGGTCATTTGAATCACATGGTTAACCTGATCCTTTTTTCATTTTCCAAAATATCAAAATTAGGGCTTATTTTTTAAGAAGGGGAAAAAAATCTGGCTTCAGTTGTCAGTTTCCTCTGTTCTGTCAAGATTAGACTAGTAGTTCTGAATAATTCTGGCTCATTTTCTCAAGGGACTAGGCCTGAAATAATCTAGTGTTTATTTTTATACAAATTCTCACAGTACTACAACATTTCAGTAACTTCCTGGGATGTTTCTAGTTTTTCACAGGCCAAAAGGCCATTCTCAGAGGTAGCTCCTTCATGTAAACCTAAAAATGGCACTTTCCCACATTATAGTTTATCAGGAAGTTTAAAGTTCAATAGTCCTCCTCTCTTTTCTTTCTCGTCACAGAGAAAGGAAAAAATAAGGGGCAGTTCCAGCATGTTTGCTCATTCGAGCATGGTCATTCCATTTCAGTGTTTGGGAACCTGGGAAAGAGGCAGGGAGATTGTAGTGTATCTTGGCTGAGAAATGGCTGGACTGGGAAACAGGACTCTCTGTCATTCCCTGTGTCACTCTCTGTGTGACCCTGACCTCTTCCCAGCATTCCTGACCCCACCTCTAAGTTGGGGAAAATGATGCTCGTCATGTAACCCTCACAGCATTCTCACAAAGTCATGAGATACTGTGCTGAAAAAAGGGAAATCGTGTTTGGAAGGCCAGCTCTATATTCTGCACAATTGGTTCTCAACCTGCCTTTCTGGATTTGCCCTCTCCTACATGTTCTCAGGAACCCTTGCTTTCAGTCCTGTGGTTGTTGACTTGCTGTCTGGCTACATAATAGACAATTTTGTACCTCTATACCCTTTCTCATTGTCTGCTACTTCTGTTTCTCTGCATTTTTTAAGCAAAGTTCAAACCCAATTCTTCAGTTCAGCCTCACTCTTTTTCCTTCCTCAAAAATCACATATTTTTTCACTTTATATGTCCAGTGCATGTAATTTCTTGCTGCTGTATCTGTAGAATGTATTATACAAATATTTTGGTATCTTTTATCTCTTCTAAGGAAGGTTACGTGCTAGAAATACTCAAATATATGTTTAATTGACTGGACAATCTTTACACCAGCTCCTTAGCATTTCAAATTGGTTTTAATTACATCGTGTCTTTCTGTGGATGTACCGAAATGTGGTCATGGTATGTGTATTCAGGCTTACAAAGTGGTAGAAAAATCTGTTTAAAATGTTTAGCATAGAGTGTTAAATTCAATCCTAGAAGGCAAAAACCAGTGAACAGTGCCAGGGCCAGAGCTATATTTAGGTTTATTGTTTCATAAGTCTGGTCTATTTCAGTGTATTGTTCTCCGTACAAGGTCTCTCTGTAACCGTGCATTATAATAGACTGTTGCCAGCATTCTCAAAGTTTCAGAGATGGATTCTTGATTACTTGCTTCCTGCCCCAGGGATTCTTGCTGCTAGGATTGTCATTAAACAAAGCAAGCCTCCCTGGCATTGTATTCTGACAAACAATTTGCACCTTTGTAAACTGATTAACGGAATGAGTTTGTTTTGATAATTGATCCTTGACTTGCATTTTAAAGGACAGCAAAATTTTAGAGGATTTCTATATTTGTTACAAATGTTTTTTTTGGAATATTAAAAATATTTTAGGAACTCTAATTAAAAAAAATGCATCAAAAAAACCCACAAAAAACAAATTAAGACTGGAAACTATGATTTCAATTACGGATCTGAAATAACAAAGTGACCAGCCCAGCTCCAGACTTTATCTTCCTAACTATCCAAGGGTAGTTAATTTCACTTTGATTTATAAAAACTAGTGAACACATTTTTGAAAAAAGTGTAGAATTTAATATTCTTAAAATACTAATAATTATATCGACTGAAAAACAACCCAAAGTGAACAATGGAATTTTGGCTCAGAGGCAATGGCCCATGTGCAGTACAGCACACAGAGCAAATTTCATAGTCATGAACTAGTCTGTATGAAGACCAATATAGGAATCTTTCTTGATTAACTGGGTTAAAAATGCTCCATATTGACAGCTGTTCTTCATTTCATGCTCCAGGTCAATAATTCTGTCAGTCATGCAGCCTTTGGCAACTAAGAAAGAAAGTCTCTCCCAATAAATCTATTGTAATCACAGCATAATTTGACAGCCATTCCACTGTTTTCTGGTATTTAATTACATTTTGTTTGTTAAGTTTTTTTTTAAAGAGCTTAGGGAAAATTCATACAAATATCAACAGGTGTCAAAGAGTTTGAAATAAAAAAGAGAAGCTAGAATAAGAGGGAGGATTGGGAATAGTAACTGATACACTTAGCTCAGGTGAAGATTTGGGTGACCGTTTTGGTGGTCTAATGAAATTTAGTGTTTAGTTGCTATTGGCAAATAATATTAAATATATATACATATATATAACCACATGTTAAAATGGGATATTTTTAAAATTGTCAAGAGATGATAGTATGACACTAGCCCTTATATTAAAAAGACTGCTTTTTCCACTGTTGTGTGGGTCTAGGACTGGAATCATATTCAACAGTAGAGGAACCACAGCTATACATAGTTGTCAATAGACTTAAAATGACAAACACTGTACCACACAAAAATTTTATTTCCAGTATTTTTGGAGGTACCAAAAAGAGGAAAAGAGTAGATTTTCATTCTGTACAGTATAACATTTTTGTAAGGGCTGGAAAACACACGATTCTGGCATCTTGAACTCTTATAATTTCCCTAGGAAATGGCCAGAGATGGAATTTGATAGAAACCCATTTCCCATTTAAACTCTTTATAAGCATTTTTTCCTATTATTCAGGTAGTAGCTCTTAGGCATTGCTGAAGAAAGCAGGGTGAAAATAATATATGTTCTTAACTGGTTAATGAAAAATTGAGATAAACAGAAGAGTTGCTTAAATATAGATTTTTCTCCTCACATAATGTCTCATTAAAATGCTTTTAATATTCTGTATTCTGATTTTCCTTGAAGGAAATATTGTTGTACAAAATTCCAATGAGACGTGCTAAAAATAATGTCTGTGACAGAAATGTTAATTTCCTATCTAAATAATTAAATTTAAAACTATTGCATTTTATATTTTAAAAAAGATCATTAGATCCTTTCCCTTAAGGGAAAACTGAGACCCAGAGAGCAAAAAAAACTTGCCTAAAGTCACAAAACTAATGATTGATAGTCAGAGTTGGGTAGAAGGCAAGTTACGTATCTCTATTTCTCTTTCCATTTTGCTGAGCCATCACTGCTTACTTGAAAGTCTGCCTTCATTTTTCCACTGCAACTGAGGGGTCTTGTTGAAGTCTGCATACGGGACATTCAGTGAAGTAACTTGGTAGAATGGTAGCTGCCACATAGGAATACAGAAGGCTAGATTTAGATTGTGGGATTTCTATTTAGTAGAAATTTGTTCTATGTAGGTTACAATATTGTGTCAGAGCAGTAAAATATAATATTAGAATGTTTTCGTTGCTCTAGGGAACCCCAAAACATGACAGGCTTTATATACATTATTAAATATATACAAGTTTTCTGTTGAACCTTCAACTTTTCCACTTAATATCATTCATTTCACCATCTCTGTAGTATCTCTGATGTGGGATCTACTCCCCTATTATTTTCATTTGATTATGTCATTTTTAAACCTCGATAATATCAATCATTTTTAATTTACTATGAATTTGAATAAATATGCTACCTCTTCTTAGAGTATTTATATTTTGACATTTTCTTGTAAAAGGCCATGTTTCCCATTATAAAAATGAATTTGGGCACTAATTATGAGATGAAAAATACAGTTTTATTTATGGGAAGAGTCTTTTCTGTTCCCTTGAAATCATGCAACCTATGTACTTGTCTACTCCATTTTTCTGCCACCTTAAGACTTCTTTTTTGGCATTTGCTTCCTAGAACAATAGCCATTGGCCCTTTACCTTGTGTCAGCATTTGTAAAAAGAGTCGTTAACATGATTTTTCATTAGATTCAGTTATATTCATGAACATTTATTAATCTACTCTGTGTAGGTATTATGCTTAACACTATGAGGACGAGAAACCTGAGTAGGACATTAGACTATCCAGAAAGAGCTAGACTATTCCAGTGTATTTTTTGGTAAAATTGCGGCATGAACAAATTTTCTAGTTTCGTGACACAAAACACAGATTCTCGGTTCTTTTCTACAAATTCCATTTCCAACTGATACAAGTTTGTATTTTATTTGAAACCCATTTGTTGTATCTATTGGACAACATAGTGAAGCATTTCTCAAACTTTTGGGATTCAGGAGCTGTTTATAGTCTTAAAAATTATTGAGGACCAAAAAGACCTTTCGTTTTTGTGACTAATACATTATATATCAGTATATACCATAATAGAAATTAAAGCTGAGAAAATTTAAAACTATTTATTTATGAATTCATTTGAAAAATAACATTAATGCCATTACTTTATATAAATATAAAGTTCTGAATTGTTTTTGTTAATCCTCACCCAAGGATATTTTTCCATTGACTTTCAGAGGGAGTGGGAGGGAGGGGGAGAGACACACAGAGAGAAATATCAATTGTTTTTTTCCTGCACATGCCCCAACTAGGGTCAGGATCAAGCCTGCAATTGAGGCATGTGCCCTTGACCAGAATTTAACCTGAGATGCTTCAGTCTGCGGGCAGATGCTCTATCCACTGAACCAAACTGGCTAGGGCGTAAGTAACAACATATTTTTAATGAAAAAACCAGAGGCCCGGTGCACGAAATTTGTGCATGGGGAGAGTGGGTTTCCCTCAGCCCAGCCTGCACCCTCTCCAATCGGGGACTCCTTGGGGGATGTCCGACTGCCGGTTTAGGCCCGATCCCTCTCACAATCTGGGACAGCTGGCTCCTATCTGCTCACCTGCCTGCCTACCTAATTGCCCTAACCCCTCTGCCTGCCTGCCTGATTGCCCCTAACCTCTCTGCCTGCCTGCCTGATTGCCCCTAACTGCTTCCCTACTGGCCTGATCACCCCTACAGCCCTCCCCTGCTGGCATGGTAGCCTCCCACTGCCCTCCCCTGCCAGCCTGATCTCGCCCCCAACTGCTGGCCTGATCACACCTAACTGCCTCTGCCTTGGCCCCCACCACCATGGCTTTGTCCGGAAGGAAGTTGAATGTCCAGAAGATTGTCGGTCAACCCAGTCTAATTAGCATATTACCCTTTTATTAGTATAGATCAGTGGCCGGCAAACTGCGGCTCGCGAGCCACATGCGGCTCTTTGGCCCCTTGAGTGTGGCTCTTCCTAAGCATTAGGAGTACCCTAATTAAGTTAATAACAATGTACCTACTTATATAGTTTAAGTTTAAAAAATTTGGCTCTCAAAAGAAATTTCAGTTGTTGTACTGTTGATATTTGGCTCTGTTGACTAATGAGTTTGCCAACCACTGGTATAGATATTTACATTTACCAACACATTCATATTTAATGAGAATAATGGCATTACTTTAACTATTTATAAATATCTTTAATGTTAAATTTCATGAAAATCATACCTGCTTCTGCATCCAATATGTTATTATATGTTGTTATGATTAAATAATATTAAGAAAGTCTAGTATCATGCATATATATGGCTAGAAAAGGGGTGATATTTTAATAGCATTTTCAGATAATTATGAATATTATGAATTCTTCTTTGCTGCTACACCAAAACTCAAGGAAATGTTAATAATTTATTAAAGGTTACTTGCAATGTATACTCTGAGACCATGCCAAGAACTTTTATACTTATTATATTAAAATCAGTTAGTTTATCTTATACTTGAAATTTATCTTTTACCCATGCATGATTTGTTATCATCATAATTTATTATGTAAAGAATATTAAAATATTGGTTTACTAGGTTATGCATATCTACCAAAGATTGACACATTTATTATGTAACCAGAGGCCTGGTGCACAAAATTTGTGCACAGATAGGGTCCCTATGCCTGGCCAGTGATCAGGGCCAATCTGTGGGGTGACAGGCAGGGCAATTGGGAGGCCCCCACTGGCACCCACCCTGGCCGGCCTGCTGTTGCCCACTTGCCAGCCCTGCTCCCCCCCCCCCCCGCCACTCCCCTCCCCGCTGCCACCGCCGGTTGTCTCCCTCTGTGGGAGGCATCCAGTGGGGCGATTGGGGTTTGGTGCTGGCCTGCTCGCCAGCCAGTCCCAGCCCCAGCCCCCGCTGCTGCCCACTCACTGGCTGTCTCCATCCCCCGCTGCTGCTGCTGGTTGCTTCCCTCTGTGGGGTGACCAGCAGGGTAATTGGGGGGGCCCCCACTGGCACTTGCCTTGGCTGGCCTGTGGGCTGTGGGCAGCTCCTGTGTTGAGCATCTGCTCCCTGGTGGTCAGTGCACGTCAGTGAACGGTCATTCCACTGGTTGTTCCGCAATTTGGTTGATGTGCATATTGGGCTTTTATTTTATTTTTTTTAATTAAATCTTTATTGTTCAGATTATTACATTTGTTCCTCTCCCCCCCCCCATAACTCCCCTCCTCCCCATTCCCGCCCCACCATCCGCCCTCACTCCCCACTCACTGTCCTCATCCATAGATGCACTATTTTTGTCCAGTCTCTTCCCGCATCTCCCACACCCCTTTCCCCCCCAAGAATAGTCAGTCCATTCCCTTTCTATGTCCCTGATTCTATTATAATCACCAGTTCATTCTGTTCATCAGATTATTTATTCACTTGATTCTTAGATTCACTTGTTGATAGATGCATATTTGTTGTTCATAATTTGTATCTTTACCTTTTTCTTCCTCTTCCTCTTCTTAAAGGATACCTTTCAGCATTTCATATAATCCTGGTTTGGTGGTGATAAACTCCTTTAGCTTTTCCTTATCTGTGAAGCTCTTTATCTGACCTTCAATTCGGAATGATAGCTTTGCTGGATAAAGTAATCTTGGTTGTAGGTTCTTGGTATTCATCACTTTGAATATTTCTTGCCACTCCCTTCTGGACTGCAAAGTTTCTGTTGAGAAATCAGCTGACAGTCGTATGGGTATTCCCTTGTAGGTAACTCGGTTTCTTTCTCTTGCTGCTTTTAAGATTCTCTCTTTGTCTTTTGCTCTTGGCATTTTAATTATGATGTGTCTTGGTGTGGTCCTCTTTGGATTCCCTTTGTTTGGGGTTCTCTGCGCTTCTTGGACCTGTAAGTCTATTTCTTTCACCAGGTTGGGGAAGTTTTCTGTCATTATTTCTTCAAATAGGTTTTCAATATCTTGCTCTCTCTCATCTTCTGGCACCCCTATAATTCTGATGTTGGTACGCTTGAAGCTGTCCCAGAGGCTCCTTACACTATCTTCGTATTTTCAGATTCTTTTTTCATTTTGCTTTCTGGTTGGGTGTTTTTTGCTTCTTCGCATTTCAAATCTTTGACTTGATTCTTGTGCTCCTCTGGTCTGCTGTTG
The DNA here is from genome assembly GCF_963259705.1 of Myotis daubentonii. Lineage (NCBI taxonomy): Eukaryota > Metazoa > Chordata > Mammalia > Chiroptera > Vespertilionidae > Myotis > Myotis daubentonii. The sequence goes on from NC_081843.1 coordinate 66,394,337, forward strand.
GGAGTCTGTATAGTATTCTTTATTTCAGTTGGTGTATGCTTAATTTCTAGTTGGTTCTTTATCACAACATCGAGGGTCTCATTAGATTTCTCGAGGATCTCATTAAGTTGATCGGCGGCTTCTAGACAGTTCTTGAGAGACCTTAAAAGTGTGGTTCTGAACTCTATATCTTCCATTGACAATTTTGTCCTGTTTCTTTGTCTCCGCATTTTGTTATGCTTTCTTGGTGCACCCCCAAGTGATCTTTGTGCGCAGTCTTGTTGTAGTTAAGCCTAGATTGTTGTAGTTAATACTAGGGGGATTTGGCCTGCAGGCCAACTGGCTGTCAGAATCAGCTGTGTCTGCAGTGAGAGAACTTCTGTCTTCTAGGGAGGTGCTAATCTAGCCTTTGCCTGAGGCTATCCGGCAAATGCCTCTGTGCAGGGCTTGGGCGGGGCGGGTGGGTTGCACGGGATCAACAGGGTGGGCCGGAGAGAGCAGTTATGGCTGCTGTCAGTCCTGTCCCCAGGGGCTCTGCCTCTCTGAGTCCCAGCAACCGCTGCAAACCTCGGAGAGAAAGCTGCACTCGCTCTGACCGAAGCCAGACAGTCCCGCTTCTCCCGTTTGAGTCAGGGTCCCTAAAGACTCGCCCGGATCTGGAGCTCAGAGTCTGCAACTCCCTCCCGATTGAAAACGCCAACCGCGCCCTCAGCCACCAGCCCGCTCTGCATGCACTCCGCACCTCAGTATTTGACTTCAGCACTGCGCCTCCTCTGAGTGTCGGTATGCGTTTCTCTTTCCTCCTAGTTGTAGGACTTCCACTCAGCCAGTGTTCCTGTGGTTCTGGGTGATGTCCGTTCCGTCTTTTAGTTTCACTTTTGAAGTGGTTGTTCGAGGCAGCAAACTCCTGCGTTAACCTATGCTGCCATCTTGGTTCTCCATCGGCTTTTATTATATAGGATATCAATTACACACAGTTCGTTAATGTTACCAACCATTCATCAGAAAAGTCTATAAATCTTGGGAAATTGTCATGATGAGTAATACTAATTTTCCAAAATTCTAAGTTGTGCTTGAAAGCTTAACATTTTATCTTTGGCAAAAAATACTGTCCAGCTAGTTTTCCATGAGGTGATAGAGTCTTTTTTGCCACTTCCAAGGCAATGTCCTCAAATTAAGAAAATCAGAATAAACAAAATTCAGTGGAATGTGAACAATCATGCAGTGCTTTGCCTGGAGACAACCGTTATCCTTCAATATGCAGAAGGGCTTAAGGTGTGCTTTCCATTTGCCACACACAGAATATTTAAAAGATTTGTACTGAAGACTTGAAATTTAATGAAACTGGCTTTAACATTTTTCTTTATCTTTTATAGTGAATGAGACAGTGAGAAATATCTAATGACAGCAGTACAGTTTGGTGCTACTGCTTTGATTCACTAGCAGGTGCCAACAAATTTATCCACCATTTCTTTTGTACCATTAGTTCAAATGTCAACAGAGTTAATAAAAAAACAACTTAAGATCATTAGGAAACTAGTTTGAGCTTATGGACCCTGACAGGGATGGAGATCCCCTGAGTTCCTTGGGCCATACTCTGGAACTTACCAAAATGACAGAACACTATATTAGAGTACAATCTAGTCTGATATATCTACACTAATAAAAGAGAAAAATGGTAATTGGCATACGACGATACCCTTTTCATTGGCTAATCAGGGCTATATGCAAATTAACTGCCAACTAAGATTGGCAGTTAACTGCCAACTAAGATTGGCAGTTAACTGCCAACTAAGATTGGCAGTTAACTGCCAACAAGATTGGCAGTTAACTGCCAACAAGATGGCGGTTAATTTGCATATGTAGGCACAATGCAGGGAGGCGAAAGGGAAAGCAGGAAGAAGCCCCCTGCCACTGACAGTGATCGGAAACCCAGGGGGGAGCTAAGAGCTGGGGGGCAGGGCCTTGCCCCCCAGCCATGATCGGAGAATCAGGCGCCTTTGCTGCTCTGGCCAGTGATAGCAGGAAGTAGGGGTGGAGCCAGCAATGGGAGCTGGACATGGTCGAAGCTGGCAGTCCCGGGAGCTAGGGGTCCCTTGCCTGGGCCTAAAGCGGAGCCCACGATCGCGGGGCTGCTGCAGCTGCGGGTCCCTGCTGCCTGAGCCGGATGCCTCAGCCAGAGGCGTTAGGCCTGGGCAGGGGCGGAGCCTGCAACCGCGGGGAGCTGGGGGTCCCCTGCCCAGGCCTGACACCTCTGCCGGAGGCCTCAGGCCTGGTCAAGGGGCCGATCCGGTGATTGGTGATCGGAGGGTGATGAGGGTCAACTCCTCTGGCCGAGGCATCAGGCCTGGGCGGGGGGCTGAGCCGGGGATTGGGGGGATATGATGGTCCCCTTGCCCAGGCCTGAAGCCTGGGTCAGAGGCATCAGGCTTGGGCGGGGGATGGAGCCAGCGATCAGAGGGAGATGGGGGTCCCCTGCCCAGGCATGATTCCTGGGCCAGAGGCCTCAGGCCTGGGCGGGGGCCAGAGCCAGGGATCGGGGGGAGATGGGGGTCCCCTGTCCAAGCCTGACACCTCTGGCGGAGGCGTCAGGCCTGGGCAAGGGGCCGATCAGGTGATCAGAGGGTGATGGGGGTCTACGCCTCTGGCTGAGGCATCAAGCCTGGGCAAGGGGCAGAACCAGCAATCGGAGGGGTCTGGGGGCCCCCTGCCCAGGCCTGATGCTTGGGCCAGAGGCATCAGGCCTGGGCTGGGGGCAGAACCAGTGATGGGGGGAAATGAGTGTCCCCTGCCCAGGCCTGACACCTCTGTCAGAGGCGTCAGGCCTGGGCAAGGGGCCGATCCTGCGATTGGAGGGTGATGGGGGTCAACGCCTGAGGGCTCCCAGTATGTGAGAGGGGGCAGGCTGGGCTGAGGGACACTCCCCCCCACACACACCCAGTGCACGAATTTCGTGCACCGGGCCCCTAGTACATATATAAGCTGTTGTGATGATAAAAAAGTTTTTGGTTGATCTCTAACCTCGCCGCCACCCCCCCCCCCCTTCCCTTTGAAATATGATGGTCTGTTTGATGCTTCTCTGTTTCTGGATCTATTTTTGTTCATCAGTTTATGTTGTTCATTATATTCCACAAATGAGTGAGATCATGTAATATTTATCTTTCTCCAACTGGCTTATTTTGCTTAGCATAATGCTCTCCATGTCCCTCCATGCTGTTGCGAATTGTAAGAGTTCTTTTTCATTCATTCATTTATTTATTTATTTATTTTTTAAAAATATATTTTATTGATTTTTTTACAGAGAGGAAGGGAGAGGGATATAGAGTCAGAAACATCGATGAGAGAGAAACATCTATCAGCTGCCTCCTGCACACTCCCCACTGGGGACGTGCCTGCAACCAAGGTACATGCCCTTGACCGGAATTGAACCTGGGACCCTTGAGTCCGCAGGCCGATGCTCTATCCACTGAGCCAAACCGGTCAGGGCAAGTGTTCTTTTTTAAAGCAGTATAGTATTCCATTGTGTAGATGTACCACTGTTTTTTAATCCACTCATCTGTTGATGGGCACTTAGGTTGTTTCCAGATCTTTGCTATTATAAATTGTGCTGCTATGAACATAGGGGTGCATATATCCTTTCTGACTGGTGTTTCTGGTTTCTTGGGATATATTCCTAGAAGTGGAATCACTGGGTCAAATGAGTTCCATTTTTAATTTTTTTGAGGAAACTCCATACTGTTTTTCACAGTGGCTGCACCAGTCTGCATTCCCACCAGGAATTCCTCTCTAGCACTTGTAGTTTGTTGATTTGTTGATGATAGCCATTCTGATAGGTATGAGATGGTATTTCATTGTTGTTTTGATTTGCATCTCTCTGATGATTAGTGACTTTGAGAATGTTTTCATATATCTTTGGGCCTTCTGTATGTCCTCTTTTGAAAAGTGTCTATTTAGGTCCCTTACCCATTTTTTAATTGGATTGTTTATTTTCCTTTTGTTAAGCTGTATGCATGCATATAAACATAACCAATGGACACAGACACTAGGGGGCTGAGGGCATGTGAAAGGGGGTGGGGAGAACATGGGGAGAGGTCAATAGGGGAAAAAGGAGACATATGTAATACTATATGTAATACTTTAAACAATAAAGAATTTTTTAAAATGCAAAAAAAAATTTCTTTTCTGGGTCTCAGTTATTCTCAAAATGAAATGGAAGTAGAAATCTTTAGTTCTTAAATTCTATTCTTTTTCTGATTTTCTTTGTTTGCATATATATTGCCACCACATGGCAGGGCAGAACAATTCGTAAGTCCTGAAAATAGTAATTTTCCCACTGATCCAGCTGTACTTTGTGTCAAATAGGGACTAAGAATTCTAAATTTAAATATTTTCTTACTGGTGTGCTATTTGGGGATAGGAAGGTCATTTCTTTGTAATTATTCTTTTAAAATTTGAAATAATTATCAAACTCATTACTTTTGTGTGATTACAACTTTATGCTTTTATATTTTTATATTATTTTAATTTTTGTACAAGAAGTTCAGGCCGGGTAATCATAGTTACAGTTTATTGCCACGTGTTAGCTAAGCTGGCCACATGGTCATTATTTTACTTAATATTCTGAAGCAATCAATAAAATACATAATTCCACAAGGTTCTCCCTGATAGTAATAAAAGTGAATTTTCAAATAATGAGAAGAAATATGAATTATTTTTAAATAACTATAAAACACAAACACTTTACATGTACAATTCTAACATGCAATAGGTGATATATTGCAAGATTATTTTTCTTATCTGTCTTTTGTGACTTGAATGTTTAAAACTATTTGTGATACATATATAAATATATATGTAACACAAACACATAAATATGCTTTATCTAAGTAAATGTCAAGACTTTTGCAAGATAAACAGTAGTAAGTGGGTAGTACAAGGTAGATAAAAGTCAAGGTATTATTCACAAAAAGATCATTATACACCAATTTGGAAGTAATTTAAAAAAACAGAAGTGTGCTACACTTTCAGTGAATGTAGTTGTGTAGTTGTGTTTATTGTAGAGCATGGTTTTTCTTAGTCCCCGAGGAAACTGACATCTGTATTTGATTTAATGAACTTCTGTTTGTTCCCAACCCATGCAAAAGAAAGATCCTAGTGCATCTATGAGCATACCCAGCTTTTCAACTTTGTTTCCCAGAACTCAAAACAGGCACTCTGGGAAAGAACTCATAAGTTTTTACATGTTTTCACAGACCAAGCCACTTAAAGTTTGCCTCCCTTTGAATTTATATTTATCTTTAAATTGATAAAATAAGTTTTTGTTATATTTATTACTATTATTTTAAGCAAAAATCAGAATTTTAGCATGATCTTGCATTAAAATATGTTATTCAAAAACCAGTTATGTCCCGCTCCAGTTTTTTTTGGCCTGAATTATGAATAAAGATTTAGAAAGAACATTGTAACTGCAGTGGTGTGTCAGGGAATCAAATAAGGTGTGATTTGATCAAAATCAATCCCATGCAAATACCTGCTATTGAGTTTCACCGTTTTATCTGTAAGGAATAGCTAATGTGGTCTGAGGGAACACTTAAAATATAGTTTTGTGCTGATGCTAAACTTTAATAACTAAGACTTTTTTCCATGTTTTTTAAAAGCCTGATAATGGTGCAGTAATTACTGAACTAATGTTATCAATTCCAACAGATATCACATTTATTAAACAGAAAATGCTATGTTGCTCTTCATCAGTTAGAAATGTGTGTAATTGAAATATGAAAATGAAGTCTGTTGGAGTATGTGATTCATCATGAATTCTGCAAGCCCTACACTAACTCTCCTTTTCCTAATTAAACTGTCAAATTGAAATCTTATAATTAATGCAACCACATGCCTTACAGTAGGTTTTCCACCCTCATGTAAAGCTTAATTCAGCAGAAACTTTGCAAGGGCCTTCTCTACGAAGAAGGCAATTCTTTTCTCTTCTGATCTCTTGAGCAGAAATCCTGGTCCTTCTCTCCCATCACAGAATATTGTGTGGCATGGGATTTCTGTTCTTTGCATGATTAGCAGTGGAGTGGGCTGTTGGCAATCCCTGCTTTGAGTGTGTCCTTGTGACGCAGTAGAGAGGAAGTTGAGAACTGGATGAGACCTTCTGTATTCCCCCCGGAATACAGAAATTCACCTTATTATGGTGAATTTCTATACCATAATAAGGCTGTTTTCCTTTGTTGCTGAAATTTAAAGACTGAAGTGGATTCTTTCCTGGCTAGAGCTTTGTGAACAAAGATTTTCACCTTTGTTTTGTAATACTTGGTGGCAGAAAGTGATTGACATGAACTTATTTTATACTCAGGGTATAAACTTTATAGATAAGTAACCCTCACCCTGGCTGGAGTATAAATATGAATTTCATTTTGGCAAAGAGATATGTTCGAGATATCTTACTTAGAGAAGACTTATTTCTGCATATTTCTGTCCCATCACTTGGGTGTTAAAAATATTTTACCTATTGTGTTAGCTCTGGTCCATTGGTAGGTGCTGCCTAGCTGTTATCTTAAGAAGGATTGTGAATTTTTTTCTGGCTCAGCGTGGCACAATAGGACTGAGATCAATTTGTAATGTCTGATATGGGAGGCAATGGATGTGGGCAGCAAAGTGAGTCTTAATTTCATCCCTGAGATTGTCAGGTCCTTAGTCAAGTGCCTTTTCATCATCTGTGATGTCTCTAGTTGCTCAGGTTTTTATCAGATTCTATCTCTGGTCACACTTGAGTTTGTCTTAAGTTTTCCTTAGAAACAGGTTCTCTACCTAGTTTTCAAATTTCATAATCACATAGTTCTGATTATCTGGATTCTTTTTATCATTTTTTACAAAACAATACTTTCAAACGTAGATGCAGTGCTCCTCATTGTCTGGTTGGTTGGATCCATAAGTCTAATTACATTTTGAAATATCTAGCTCTTAAATTTGGTCAATTAATATGTGCAGTTTTACTCACTTTATCTGTCTAAATACAGATAGTTAGTATGCCACTTGTTGGTATATCCAAGGCAGGCAGGAAGGGTGACAGTTTCTGGATAGTCACAAAGCCTCAACATTAATAACAACACATAAAGACCATTATAAACTGATGAACAAAAATAGATACAGAGGCAGAGCAGCATCGAACAGACTGTCAAACTACAACGGGAAGGCCAGGGAGGGTTGGCGGGGGGGGGGGGGGGTAAGAGATCAACTGAAGGACTTGTATGCATGCATATATGCATAACCAATGAACACAAGACACTGGGGGGTAGGGGAGGCCGGGGGAATGTCAAGGGGGGGGGGAAGGAGACATATGTAATACTCTCTGTAATACTTTAAGCAATAAAACAAAATTTAAAAAAATAACAACAGTTCACCTCAATCTCTTTGTGTATCAATGACCATGTGAGTGTCTGGAATTCTGCAATATGCTAGTGAGTGGGCTGTACTAGGGGAGAGCCAGTGAAAAGAGGCTTTCCCTTTTTAGTCTATGATTTTTTAAAATATAATCTATAGATTTCAGAGAGGAAGGGAGAGAGTGAGAGAGAGAGCGAGAGAGAAACATTAATGATGAGAGAGAGAGAGAATCACTGATCAGCTGCCTCCTACATATCCCCCACTGGGGATAGAGCCTGCAACCAGGTTGTGTGCAAACCTTGACCTTCTGGTTCATAGGTCGATGCTCAACCACTGAGCCATGCTGGTTGGGCTATTCTATAATTTTTTTACACCAATCAATATTCCTTTTGTAATTTTTTAAGTAATGAATATTGTAAACACAATGCTATTACATTTACAAATATATGTAACCTGCATGCCAGCTAGGACATCTCGACTCTTGAACCCCTGTTATTTGGTCTGTAGGAAGGACATGCCACCTCTAAGGTTTCTGAGAATTACTGATAAGAGTACATTTTCATGGCTCTGGCTTCCTTGCTTCTTTTGCTGTTTTCCTCATGTCTCTGTATTTTTTAGCTGTTTCTTTATCTCTGCCTTGCTCCAACCCAAGCGTGGAACTCAGACCCTTTACTTAATTTGCACACACAGACACATGCAAAGTTTTGTGTAAAGCAGATGTTTCTGAAAGTTTGAGAAAATGGAGAATCTGACACCACAGCATCATAAGGAATTTGAGATGAAATTACTCATCATAATTACTAGGAGTTCTTTGGCCATTTTACCATGTCACTCTGCCCTTCTATATTTTTCTTTCCCAAAAGTAAAAATTTTACTCTCGGGAGGGAACAACATTCTCTGATTGTATTATATAGAAAAAAAATCCGAGAATTGAGTTGTTCTTTGCATGTCAGTAATGCACTTGCTGTCCTGGTCTCTGTTGAACAGTGGGATTCCTACTCTGGGTTTCATCATTTCTTTCCTTCACAGGGGGGGAGATTATACTCACATAGACCTAGGCTTTGGTTTGGGGCTTATGTTTGTATTTTTTAATGTGCACACATATATTTGTAAAACATATACAAATACATCTAGGCTTTTTGTATGTCTGTGGGGGTGTATTTTCTTTAACTATACCCATGTTGGTTAATAGCAACAATGATGTATACATATATTACTATGAGATTTCCTTGGGGATAGGATGCCTGAAAGTGTAGGTAAATTTTTAAAAAATAATATTCTGATTTTAAAAACAGATGTTTCAAATTACAACCCAATAATCTGGTGAATGAAATTCTCCATTTCATCACAGTATTGCTAAACATCAATATTTTCAAATTAAAACAATTTTTGTTAATCTGCTGGGAAAGAAATGGTGTTATTACTGTTTGATTTTTATTTACTCAATAACTAGTGATGCTGAACATTTTTTGAATTCTTCCTTTAGCTATTTGTATTACATCTTGGATTACCTATTCATATCTTTTGCTTATTTTTCTATGTTTTTTTCACTGCTTTTCTTACTGTTTTGTGAAAGCTTACTTATGTGCTAAGAACATAAGCTGATTTTTTATGCATTAAACATTGCAAATACCTTCTCTAAAATGTCACATCTTTTATATTGTTTAAAGTATATTTTATATCTCAGCAATTTTAGGTTATATTTAGGAACAAGGGGAAATAGTCTATCACCAATTTTCTTGGAGATTTCAGATATGACTTCAAAAGCTCTTTCACGTTCCACTACTTTATTCTAATTCTTTTACAAATTGGTTTCATATGTGTGGATCTTTAATCTTTATCAAATTTATTTTTGTGAAAGTTATGAGATAGGGATCTAACTTTTTTTCCTAAATAAATGGTCAACTACTTGAATGCCATTTATTAAAAAACCCAATATTTAAAGCTGATTTTAAATGCCACTTTTTCCATATATTGAATAACCTTATACATATACATATATGGATTAATTTCTATACTCTATTCTGTAGCTTTTAAAATATTTTTATATTCTGCATGGTTGATGCAGCTCATTATGTTTCATTTTCTATTAATTTCTGGCTGTTTTCCAAGTCACTAACGTGTATTAAGTGGTTTTCATCTTGGGCACCTTGGTTGTTTTCTTTGCCATTTTCTAGCTCACAGGAATTGCTCAGGTGCTGGCTATGTCTTTAAATATTGCATTTCCTCCCCAAATTTCATAAAGCAATGAAAATAAGAAATTTCAATAATTTCAAACTCATGGTAAATCTCCTTCTGAACAAATGACATACATTTTTATTAAAAGTACTGTAACAAATAATATTCTTGTTAAAGAAAGGAGTTTATATGCTTTATGCAAGGAAATTATGGTGGCCTTCCCTCCCCCCCCCAATTTTCTTATAATGAAAGTAATGCATATCATTTTTAGAAAGCACATATATGAAAAAAAGAAATTAATAAATAATTCCATTATATGTGATGACTATTACAAACTTCTGATGCAGACTTTTTCTTTTTTATATGTGCTTATACATATTTTATGATTGTTTTGCAAAAATGAGCCCAATTGTACATATTGTTTGTTATTATTTTTTACTTGTATAAATTTTTGAAATTAATAATTTTTTTCAAATATTACATTAATGCCCTTATATTGATGTGTCATGATTGAATTAAGTATGTGGGGATTTGTAGTTTCTTTCATTTATTTTTAATACTATAAAAATCACTGCAATGAACAATTTTTTGTACATTTATGATTATGTCCTTTGTGAATTCATTAGCAGAATTTATAGAGCAAATATGTACATTAAAATAATTGTTATACCTTGCCATTTTACTCTCAAGAACCCCCAACTAAGGTGGCATTTATGTCTCTACACAGAATAACAATGTTCTTTAGTCCATGTGTGTGCATGGGGACAGACTTCACTGAACTGTAATCCCGACTGGGCATCTCAGAGAAAGCACAGCCAGGGGATGCTGCTGAGAACAGAGCTGGAGACTGTGGGCGCTTCTCCAGTTCACACTCTTGGAACTGTTCTGTGTCTCAGCAGGGTAGTCCGTCCAATATTTAAGTAGAATGACTTAAAAATACTTGTAGGCTGGTGGCCAATTTTGGATAATGTTAGATGGGAAATGATTCTCAAAGGAGAGATTATGGGAGGAAAAAAGGAATAATCATTTTCTCATGGGACTCAGGAAAATGCTACTGCTCTCTGATAAATGAAAATGCTACCCGTGTGTAATGAATTATTTTCTGTTTCTAGTCTATTTCAACTGGTTGCAGCAGAGTGGTTCAGAATACAGCCAATGTAGTCAGAGAGGGTGGGTTCTAAGCTTAGTTCTGCTATTTACTGTCTGTATCAACTTGAACAATGACTTTCACCTTTCTGAATCTCAGTTTCTTCAGCTCATTGTCAGGTTTAAGTGAGATAATTCATCTAAGCCCTTTGGATAGTGCTTGGAAAATAATAAATGTTCAGTAACTGTTAATTAATGCTACTATTAGCTAATGATAAAGCAGAAAAAACAGTCTGGTGTCACCAAGTACATAGGAGCAATACCTCTTAAATAACTAGTGTTTTTAAGTTTGACTGGATGTTTTTCTTCTATTCTTCCTTTAGCTTCTGCTGAGTAAACCAAGTAAGAGGAGAGGAGGGAGAAAGAGAAATAAGCCAGGACACAATTATGATGTGCTCTGTTTCTATTTGGAGAGACAAGTAGAGAATATTAGCTGGATGCAGAGGACTAGAAAAGAGTGAAGCATGTATTTACATATATTTGTATTAATTGGAACTATTTTAGGTAAACCTATCAATTCATGTTAACCTTATATTGCTCAACATTCCTTAGCCAAATGAGGCCATCTGAGAAATCCAACTATGTTCACTTCTCATTTAACTTATTGTCCATGTATTCAAAATTGATGTTTTCAACATTCTCCTGTCAGAGTTTTGGCCCCTAAATTACAAAATCACTTTTAGTGGCCCATTCCATTGCATGCAAGAGAGTTTAGGTTCATCCTAATATCTCCAGCTTTAATTTAAATGTTTCCTCTTCATACACAGATAAAAGCTTGACATTTTCATGATAAAATGTCTTCACATATGTGAAGACAATAATTAACTAATCTCTTAATTCGCTATTTGGGAGACTAAAAACCTCCATTCCTTTAACCTTTCCTTTCAGTGATTTGTGAAAGAATTGGCTTAAAGTGGTTTCAGACTTTGTGTCTTCCTCTCTACTTGAACTTTCACCTCTTGAACTTAGCATTTCAGTTGAAAAGGGTATGATTTTCTTTCTCTAGGCCACAATATGATTTAATAACAATGTTTAGCACTAATGCAATTATTATATTAACATACACTCAAGGATATCTCTTTAACATTAATAGCTGTTCACTCATTTATACACATGGGATTTTTTTACTATGTGCCAGGCTAAGTGCTTGGGAAACAATGTTAACTGACATAAATAGTCCATAACCTCATGAAGTTTACATTCTAGTGGGGGGAAAGGACAATAGACAGAAACAAGTAAGACAAACAATATGATGTCAGACAGTGATAAGTGACCTTAAAAAAATAAAGCAGGATATGATGATAAAAATTAGAAGGAGGAAGTTCAGAGGCTTTTTTAAAAAAAGGGTGGTCACGTAAAAAATAAAACTTTACAGAAAACAAAATTATGTTAAGGAGCTGGCCATATTAAGATATGAGGAAGAAGGTTTCAGGCAGAAGAAAGGAGTAGAATAATGCTCAGAGGTGAAAGAGCTTCATATGTTGCAGAGGAATGGGACTCATTCCATGGTGATGAGGTATAGAGTGGTGCCCCTGAATTCAGATAGGTGACTGGCCAGGTCAGCTAGCACCTGCAAAGTAGGTGATGATACTGAGTTTGGATTTTACCCCAAGCATGATCAGAACCCACTGGATACATGAGAGCTGAACAGAGCTGTGACACATGTTTTATGAAATCCCCATAGTTTGAGTGGAAATAGACTATTGGAAGAAGTAGCAGAACTAGGAAAACATGTTGACAACATAGTTTCTCACATGCTCCATAAACATCTTTTACCTCCAATGTGTAGCATAAAGAGTCCAAAAGAGGAAGGCTGTGTTGTTTCAGGTCTTGAATAAAAGTGACATAAAGAGTCTCAATGTAGAGCATTCTCATGGGTTAGGTATCAGTTTCAGTGCAAGGTTCAGGAAAGCTTAGCCTCAGCGATGAACTTCAAAGTGGTCATAGAACTCATTTATTTTGTCTGAGAGATAATTTCATTTATCCTGTGCCCAAAGAGTAGGGTTGAAAACTACAGTAGGTGTGTAAATTGAAACAAAATAATTGGAAGATGTGGTCCAACCTTTTGATGAAGGAAGAAGACATTTGTAAAATAACTACATGTGTTGATGATGCAATTTGCAATTTATCAAGATGTGATTAGTTAAAGTTTGATACTTTGCAGTATCAAAACCTCTTAAATTTTAGTTCCTTTTTATATAGAGGCAATGATTCTTGGGTACCAAAATCTAGTATTCTTTAATCTTTTATTTTTAGCATTGCACTTTGAAACCACCAAAGCAACAGAAAATGTTTTTCAGTTGGTATAATTATTAGTGTTTTAAGAATATTGAAGTCTACACTTTTACCACAAGTATGTTCACTGTTTTATATACATCAAAGTAAAATTAACTACCCTTGGATAGTTTAGAAATCTAACCCCACATATGATATTTTCTTCTGTGGTAAGATATAGACTGAGCTAAAAACTGATTTACAAATGTCTTTTTGGATTTTAAGCTATTTGCAAGATGGGGACAGACTGTATTCTGTGCACTCCATAGAGGAAACTTGAAGTATAGACAAAGAAATGAGTGGTGTTTGTTGGGAGCAATGAAGTATATCATGTATGTTTTTAGTAAGAAATGGTTAATGTTCCCCCTGCTTTCACTTGAACTTGACTCATTTGCTGCTTGGTATTTACTGGGACTAGAGGAGTTTTTTTTTTTTTTTTAACCTTTTGAGCAAGTTGGCTCTGTGTGTAATTATGCCCTAAAATGGAGCCCTTAAGCTGTGTTTTGAGGGGTAAAAATAATCACAGCAGAACAAAAGTGATTCACCTCTCACTTTGCCAGAGAAAAGCAGACAAAAAGAGCAAGAGAAAACATATTTTGACCACTGAGAGACAGGCTTGTTGGAGACAACACACTCATCTCGAGATTTCTTTTTATGCCCCTTTGCTTCTTCATTAAAACATCAATCTTGTTAGCGTGTGTTCAGGAACCTGCCTAGGTATTTTCTTAGGATGATTTACTTGTCCTCTGTTAAGAAAAAGAAGCCCATATTTTTCTCAGTTCTGGCTATTGGTGGAAGTGACTTCACCATCCTGAGTGGTGGAAGTCCCTTTCTTGGCAATGCAGTGTCCAGGTTCCACAGGCCTTTGCTTCCCTGCAAAGAGGGGCACTATTGCTGAGTAGGCCCTGGTGTGCACATTAGTACAATTATACTGGATTAAATGTTAGTGTAGCTACATAATAAGTTTACTTGGATGAGGAGGAAAATGCAACTTACAGAGAACTGTGATTTTCCAAAGGGTTAACAAAGCAGAGGCAGTGTTTGAATGGTGGAAGCAGAAATGAGTGTTTTATTCCACAGTCCTTAGGATAGTGATGACTGGTTGATAAAGAAGAGCATTTTGATTTATACTCTTCAAGGTACTGCTACCAATTTTGAAGTTTAAGTCATTCTTTCATTTGTCAGAAAATGGTAATAGGCCAACGTCTTATTACTATAGCTTTTAAAAATAAATATCCTCTCCAGGCCTCACATTGTTTCCCTCCTTGTTACAACAATCAAAGCGTTGGCACACATGGAATATATTTCATAAAATATGTTAGTTACTCCCCAAAGATAACAACTATAGGTAAGTTCCTTTTGGGGTTGTGATTTCAGAAAGCAACTGTGCATATACACTTTGCCTCTCCCCGCTGTGGAGTGGGCAATAAACAATGTGCTTAGTGCACAGAATTCCTCACTGCCAATTGCTAACAACAGAAGTATACACCAAAAAATTGAGGGATACAGTGTGGCATCGGGTAGATGCCAAACTCTTTATCCAATATATACTTTGTTTAAATAGATGATTTCTCCCCAAAGAATTGTCGTGAATAATATTTTAGAATAGGAGTCTTATTTTTCATTGTTGGGCTGCTAGATTCAGGAGCTATGGCAAGGAAGCTCTATAAAAAGCCAGAGATGAGATTTTAACTTTGATTTCTGGCAATAGTTAACTATGAGGAAATGCTTTCAATTTATATTTTCTTACCACTCTATTTTTTTTCCCATGGCTTAGGAGAAATGCAGATCTTATTTCTTGAATATTAACGACATTAATTCTGATGATCATGATCTGAAATCAATATCTTTTGCTTATATAAAAATCTGCTGTTTCATAGAAAAACGTTTCTGAATTAGAAATCTACTGACTTTAAATATGATTCTACAGAAACTTGAAAAATCAGCTTGCTATGGCAGGTGTTTTTGATAGATATATTTTGATGATTCTTGTCCAAATATCTGTTTTATTGGGAAGAAAAATTCTAAGAAAAAGTGTTGATAGCTTCTCTTCAAAAGTTTTCCACGCTAATAAAAGAACTACTTTCTTTGAAAATCCATGCTTTTATACAATTAGCATTTTCAGAATTAATCTGTTTTTCATTTTCTGTAAGTCAAAACACCATATGAGGTGTGCTGCAGGAAAAGAAAAGGAAGGAAACAAAAAGACAATAATTTCCTCCTTCAGCACATTCTCATTTTATTTAAACATTTATGGAAGTGAGAAGGTGTCTGTGTTTTTAGCATCAAGCTCCAGTCATGATGGCTTCACACTGTAAGAACCTACTCCAAAACCTGCTCTCTGTGTAGCTTCTCAGATGGAAAGACAAAAAGTGTGTAATTGGGCTGGCTCAGCTGCAGGGCTACAACACTCAGCAACCCTCAATGTGTAAGACTTCAAATTAAGAGTTTTCATGCCAACCTCAGAGGTCAAAGGGTTCCAAAGACCAATTGCTAGGATTCCATTCTAGAATTTAAATAATATTTTGGACGTAGTTCAGAATGTCTCCTCTCTCTGCCTCTTTCCCTCCTTCCCTCATTTTTCTCTTACACACACACACACACACACACACACGCACGCACGCACGCACGCACGCGCGCTTTTTGCCTTTCTAATGGAGTATTATTTTCTAAAAAGAAAGTAGGAAATTGTTCAAGATATATTTTAGCACTCTATGCACAACAACTTGGACTTGTATTAAAGGATGTTCACCCTAATGATTCTGTAATTCATGGGTCAGACCTAGATAAGTGACAAAGATATTTTGCTTATGTGCTTATAGACACGTTTCAATCAATTGTTTCCTGACATATAGGCAAACTTTTTTCCTCCAGCAAATATATTTGACACTGTAATTTAGAGAGTTTCATGTAGAAGGGACTTGTTGCTGCTATGTCAGGTCACCGTATAATTTTTGGCTATATTAAGACTGACTCTTCAAGTGTCAGTATGATGACAGCCTTAAAGTCTACATGAGCGCAGCCCTGACTATATCTGCATGCGTGTCTCATGCTCCTCATAAACATTACATGTCCAAGAGAGAACTGATTCACCACTCTCATAACTCAGTTGAACAGTTTGATCCAATCTATCCTATCTCAGCAAAGGCCCCACTGTTTGTCATCTTTGATTCTTGCCTTCTCTTCAATACTCATACACACACCACATTAGCATGTCTTTTGAGTCTATCTGTAAAGGGTATTTAAATATGACCACCTCTCTTCATTTTCATTGTTTCCATTACCACTACCTTGGTCTAAGCCTCTGCCTTCTCTCTCTCAGACAAGGAGAAGCTGTCCTACAGCAACCCCATTGTTTTTATTGCAGTTCTCTTATTTAACTTTCTTCAAAGGCCAATCAGGCCGTTTCCCATCCAATGACCTGCCATTACTTATAAGGAAAACCAGCTCTTCTCCATGGCCTTCCAAGTCCTGCATCATCTAGCTCTTTCCTGTCTTTCCTACTCATGTTCCTCTAACACACAATGGTTCTTTCAGTGTTTGAAAACATTACCTTCTCTTCTCGGAACGTTCCTTCCCAGCTCTTCATGTGACCATCTTTGGGAATCACTTCAGATGCCACGCCTTAGAGATCATTTCATGCCCCTTTCTAAAGCCCCTCCAAAGGGCTCTGCCCAAACCCTTCTCCCAGTGTCAGTCTCTATCACTTCACTGTTTTGCTGTCACCCTTCTACAATTTATTGTTGTGTATTACTGTGGTTGATCTCCCCCAATGATGGAAGCTTCATAATAAGGGCTTTGACTTTTCACCATTGAATATCCAATACTATGAACAATGCCTTGCACAAAGCAGACACTCAATACATATTTGTTGAATTAATGCTGTTATAATAAATACAGTTTCATATTTGGGGATATAGCAATGATATTCATGAAAACATTTGTTCTCTTAGAGTTTTGAAGAACACTCTACAAAACTAAAAACAAATATAATAATAAAAACAAATATAATACTTTGTATAAATTAGTATACTTGCCTCTAAAAGCAAGCAAAATAGAAAAACTCATTATACTTAATCACTTACTTTATTCTAGAATTTAAGAATGAAAAATTATTTTTACTTTAAAAAATGTAATTAGTATATAAGATTATTAAGCTCCAAGTATTCAAGAGATAAGCCAATAATTTAAAAATGTCAACAAAGACCAAACCAAGTATGTGAACCCAAAGTTCATTAATCATATTAGTAAGAGCTAATATTCCTTGAATTCTTCCTGTATCAAATGCTTAGCATCTATCATTTTATTTTAATCTCATAACAATGCTGTGAATTTGCACTATTATTTTCATTCCACAGATGAGAAAGCTGTAGGTCAATAAGATTAGGAAATCTACCAAAGATGTCGTTTCACATGAGTGGTAGAAACTTGAAAACATTGAAACCCAACATTCTCACGAAAATGTTTGAGCTCTTCATCCTTTGTTGTCTTTTTTCCCCCTGAACATATTTATGATGTGATAAAATGAAGTCTCAACATGGCTTTTTAAAAACCATATTAAAGTGTGCTTAAGTTTGCACTTAAGATGCAGGAAACAAACTTTGGCAGCATATCCGAATATGCTCCTACCTCATTCCTAGCTGTGGCTTGTTCCTTCTATCTTGGACACTGGAATTTTGATCAAATTGGGTGATAGGAAAAGCATATATCCTTCAATACTGTCCAGAATAATAAATGTCCAGAGCTGGCATGGGACACTGTGGAGGAAGTACCATAAATTTCATGCCGAATCAGCTTAAGGAGGCAAGCTAAGGCCAAAGAATCACAGCTGTCATTTGGCTGTGGGAAAGAGTTCAGAGGTCCCTTCGACTGCTCATTCCCATGAACTCGAGGTTCTCAGAGGGGCACTCCAGGAGGTGATGCTCCATTTTCTGTAGTAAAGTGACCCAGAACATGACAGATTGCTAGTAGTTAGTCAACAGGTTATGATAAAAGTCCAAACCTGATTTATTTCTTTTGCCCAGGATTGGCTGTACTTTTACATCTGTTCAATTACACACAGACAGCTTAACAGATCTAACAGAAGCCACTCCAAACTATCAAACTGATTTTTACCACTAATATTTTATTCCCTAAAAAATTCATAAAAATTATGAGACATAATTAAATATTTCAAGTTTCCAAAAAAAAGTGATCTCTACCAACAATTGTAATTTTTGTTTATGTGGGGCAAAACACTCATGTTAGGATTTGAATTAATTAATTAAATTAAGGAGAAATTTCTTTTGTCATGGAAGAATATGACTTTATCCAAATATGGAATATTGAGGATCGTCATGAGAATGGCCATATGCTGGGGTCCGGTATTACTGTCAAGATCTTTTCAGACTCCATGTTCATAAAAATGTGTGATCAGTTTAGGACTATCATGATTGGCAATTTGTAAAAAAACCTTTGGGGTGTTGTAAAATTTGATGATAATGAAAGAGAATGACAATAATAAAAAAAAACAATAACAACTATAGAGTCTTAATGCATTCCAGGCACTCTTCTGAATGTTTTATATTTATTAATTAAAATTATTATAAAAATTCTATAGCATAGGATCTATTTTTATCTCCATTTTATAGGTGGTAAATTGAGGTTAAGTAATTTGCCCAAGGCCAAAAGCTAAGCTTTAATTACAAAAGTTATCTAGTAATAGTTATGATAAAGGAAATGAGTTTTGCTGTTATTCCATCAGGAAAAGGACTTTTGAGAGGACACAGTTAATGAAGAAAGAAAGTTAAGATTTTTAGTTTTGCCACTAGATTTGTTGAATAGTTGATATCCTTTAGGCTAGATGACATAGTTGACAGAAAATAAAGAAAAAGTAACAAATACTTTTTCACATTTTTATTGCATTTTTGTTAAGTCCTTTAGGTCTTGATATATTATATCAAATATATAAACATACCCTTATTTACACCCTGTTTTGTGGCCCATTTTGCCATTTGATTTACCATTTTATGAAAGCCAGGCAATCTAGTAGAACCAGAATTACGTTGATTGGGGAGGAACAGAAACCAGAAAGGTGCCAATTTCTCCAGGGCAATGTTGATTTATTTTGACTGTTGGCTTCCTATCTGCATACATTTTTGGTACCATCTCAGAATTGGAACACCAGGAAAATGTTGACTTTTCAATGTTACTCACATGGAAGAGCATGTAAAGAAGAACTGAGAGTGCAGTTTCTAGCAAATAGTTTGAAAATTTAAAATGAAAACAAACTTCTTGGTCTTTAAATTAGAACAATAGGGAGAGAATCAGTAACAACTGTAGTACTACAGTTGTGATGTGCAGGGTTGATGTTGAATAGTTAAAAAACTGTCATCGAGTTTTTTTTACATGCTAACTAATTAATGATAATGAATCTTATTTTTTCTTTGTACATTTTGAACATATTTCAAGATGAATAGTCAGAATACTTTGTGGGCATATATGTGCTAATCTTGGCATCTGAAATAGTTCCTCTCTTGTTCTATAAAACCCAGTATAGGAAACACTCTTCTCTTTAAGCCAATAACTGGGTTGATTCATACGCTGGCTCTTATAATTTTTATTTAATTCCTCCATCATATGACACTTTATTTTTCCTCATAATCATCAATAATGCCTGCATTAACTCAGTACTGTGAGACAAAAAAATAAAAAATAAAGTGAAGAAACTTCTTTACTCCCTACTGGCTAATTATTTTAGAATTTAAGTAAATGTTGGCTATATTGTGTCAACCGCACATGGTGAACATTATTACTGTCTCCCCAAAGCTAAGAAGCTACTTTCTGTATTTTATTTGTTTGTTTATTTGTATTTTTATATTTATGTCTCTTGCTAAACAGTCCTTGGAACAGCAAATAGTCAATTGATATTTTGGGAAAGTGTTTATTTAGAATGTCATGGGGCTGTTTTTGCTGTATTCTATACACACATTGTATATATGGTTGGGAATATATGTGCCTTTCTAATTTCAAAAACCACTTATGGGGGTGTGGGTACCATGGGCAGAGTTTTGGAATTCAGATGAGTAGATAGACAACCAAAATCATCAATTCTGTACTTTTTCTCTGGTGTCAGTGCTGTGCACATATTTATGGTAGAGGTGACATGACTACATTTATTAAGATACAGAAAGCTTTTATTTTCCTGGACTTCTCCAATAAAACCACAATGATACCTTAGAAGGAGACAGCCCACTCGCCCTCACCTCAGCTGCTCTTTTATTCACCACAGTCCAGGACACCCTTGATCCCTTCTGCTCATTAAGAAAAAGGTTTCATTGTCCTTGTTTACTTATCTTTTGAAAAGCCATTAAAGAACTTTGCTAAAATAAACAAACCCGAAAGCTAGTCTATAAACACCTCAAAAACATTATGGACCCTCTTAGTAAAACAGGTTAAACAAGACTATATTTGGTGTTGAGACTGATACTGTGACATAGAAAAAATACCATTTTAATATTTTGAGGTTGTTGTGTAATAAAGGGTTAAAGGAAAGAGTCACCAAAGTTAGGTAGAAGCCAGAGAAAAACAGTTCAGACAGTAATTGCTAGGTTCCTTTTCCTTTCTACTAGCAGGGACATTAAAACTTCAAATGGACCCAAAGAACTTACCTAATCTTTTTGCCTCTTGGCTTCTGAGGCCAAATACTTCTAAATATTTACAAGTCACAAACTGCACACAACTCTGTCAGTTGGTCTCTGAAGTTGGCTGGTATATTATTTATTCATTTATTTATCATAATTCTGCATCCTGAAGATAAACCACTATCATCCTCATAATTAGTAAAGATTTTAAAATAGAGAGAAGCAAAGATCAGTTATTGACAAATATGGCACATTAAAGGGAATAACATGCATATGTAGGCTATAGTGAGTTCCGTGACTTAATTAAAACTAATAGAATAAAACTGGAAAATTTAGGACATTGCCGAGAAAAAGAGACTAAAAGTAAAAAAATGTAGCGATAAGATAACTGTGATGGTGTTAATAATTAAAACCTATTAATAAGTCCCTGCAAATCAGGACATTGGGATCAGTGGGTGGAGACTAAGTGATCTCCACTCTTGCTTAGCAAGAGGTGGTGGGAGCTAATAGTACTTACACATTTTGGAGGTGGGTATGATGTTCATATTGACTAGAAATACAGTGTTTTTAAGAATACTTTTGCATTTAGTAACATCTTTTAACATAAAAAGCACTTAATGACATTAATTATAACAGTCTCATCCATTTGTTTAAAAAGATCCAATAAGGGAGCTGAGTAGGTATTTGTTAAAACAAGAAACATGCACTTTCAGATTTAGATTTTGCTGCATAGAGTAATCATTTAGTCACTAGGGTAAGATTAGATGTTTTTTTAAGAATAATTTTGATAATTCTGTAGGAAAGGTACTTAATCCAAATGCTGTTAATTTTAGATGAAAAACTATCTGAAACATGAGAAGCTATACTTATCTTCTATGTACTTATCTTACTATTTCATATTTAAACAATGTTTTATTGCTTATACTATAAAACTAGAGGGGCCTGGTGCATGAAATTTGTGCACGTGGGGAGGGGGAGTCCCTCAGCCTGGATTGCGAGAGGGCACAGGTCAGGCCAAAGGACCCCACTGGTGTACAATTGGGGGCCAAGGCAGGATGCCGGAGGTTGGCCAGCTGGGGAATGGACCATGGGAGGGCTGCAGGCCATGTCTGACCCGTCTTGCTCAGTCCTGATTGATCAGATGGACTCCGGAAGCAAGCTAACCTACTGGTCATAGCATCTGCCCCCTGATGGTCAGTGCACATCATAGTGAGCGGTTGAGCAGCCTTAGCATATCATTAGCATATTATGCTTTGATTGGTTGAATGGCTGACCGAACAACTGGACACAGCATATTAGTCTTTTATTATATAGGATATCCCCTGATTTAAAAAAATGTCTTCACTTAGGTAAGTTCTGGTAACCCACTGCCATCGGACCAGCTAGATGTCTTCACTTTAGAAAAATTGAAAAATAAAGGACAGAGAAAATAATGTAAAAGTCACTTGTAATACCCCCATTAGAATAATCACCTTTCTTACTTGTGAACATTTTAGTGTTATTACTCTCCTTTTATATGTATGTGTGTGTGTAGAAGATCATCTACTGTTTTTAGGTGTAATTGTAGCACTGCAGAAGTCAAGGTGGCTAATCTGAAATTATTCTTCAGTAGACTAACCACATAGACAAGCACCCTATAAAACTGAAGAGTTGAAAAGTTTATATTTTAGGTCAACCTGCCTAAACTGTATATTGTGTTGGATTATTTTGTCATCCTCACACACTATTAATAAGGTGTTTCTTCTTCCTCCTTCCTGTGGTGTGGTACCATTTACTTCTTTGATTCTCTAAGTATAGAAGACTCTTGAGATTATAATAAGAATGGGCTGCAGTGGCTAGAGCGAAGAATAAACTAGTGCAAAACTGATTTTCTAAAGTAACAAAGGTCCTACTAATTGGTATAGTCAGTGCTTAACTATTTTTCATTTTTGTCTTTTTTTTTTTTTAGCACAAATCATTGCTTATGAAAATGAAGTTTTCTATCATCAGTACTAGTATTACATAACTTATGGCAAAAAATGTGCCCAGTGAGTTTCTGAGTAATCTCTGTATATGTATATAGGGATCTGAAAGAAAGTCAGGAATATGTTGATTACGTGGGACAAGAAAGCCACACTCACTCACATGTTAAATAAACCCTGAAAATGAGGTTAAGCAATCTGAGGTTTAATAGAAGGAGGGTTTGTTTCATTCCCACAAAGTCTGATCCGCTTCAGGGGAAACTGCATGCTATGACTCAGGGATGCAGGCTGTTTATGACTATGGCTTTATTACTTTAGCATAAGGTCTCCAAGGTTGCCACAGAAAAAGGAGAGACAGAGAAGGCACACAAGTTTTGATTGTAGCTGTCTCAGTCCGCCAGTGACACGCACCCATTCTTCTCTTAGTACATTTGCCAGATTAGTCACATAGCTTCAACTTAATTGCAAGAGAGGTTAGGAAATTTTTCAGGTTGTATCAGTCAGGAGCCTACTAGAGAAGCAAAGTCAGTAGAAAATATACATGTTAAAAGAATTAATACAAGGAATTGTTTCGCACAATTGTCTGGCTGGATAGGCAAGTCTGAAATCTAGAGGGGTCCCCGGACGAAGGGGGAATCATGAGAGGACTGGAGCTGACTCCCAGGCACAGGCTGAGCTGTTATCCACAGGAAAATGTTCTTTCTGTCTCAGGGAAGGCTTAGCTCTGCTTTTAAGATCTGTCATCCCACTGAAACAGGTCTGCTCGAGTTATCCAGGATAATCTCCCTTACTTAAAATCAACTGATTATGGCCTTTTAATAACACTCCCTTCACAGCAATGACTGGCTTCGTCTTAGGTTGAATTACTGTCGCTAGCCAAGTTGACACATGAAAAACCCCCACACAATTCAAGGGAGCCTGTGGAGTGATGGGTGAGCTCTACTGGTCTCTGCCAGAGCATGAGATCATTAACCTGGTCTCAAGCATCACTCATTAACAGCTACAACAAAAAGAGCTGTGGAGGAATAATCATATCAATGGTCCCGTGAGTTGATGTGTGAGAAGGAAGAGGAACATCACTTATAATTATATAATATTTACATTTCAACATCTAGGATGAATTCAAAAAATGTTGAAGACATTTAATCTAGAAAAATTTTACCCAGTTGTTAGAGACTTGTCAAGAACCAGCAAAACACCTCATCACACTAATTTATCCCAGCAGAGGTTGTTTTGATATTTTAAGTGTGATATTAAGTACAATTTTATGCATGTTGTCCCTGTTTCTCCACTCCAACTATTTTGCTAAGCTATGCTATTGTTATCACCTAAGCATCTCATGCATATTTGTTAAGTTATTATTAGTCAGTCCAAACTGGCCTGTGCCTTTAATCTTAATGCTACAGAACTTAGATTTTACTTGAAGTTTAAATGCTGTCTCTTAATTATCTTCCTTCCTTTTTTTTTGCCTCTTGGCATTGACTTTGTGTTCCTCTCTTGCTTCTCATTAACAGCCCACTGAGCCGCATCATCTTCTCACAGTGACAACGGCAGGGCAAGATAGCTTCAGTTTAGTAACTCACATTACTACCAATCAGTTGGTCCTCCCCTCTGCCCAAGTCACAGCTTCCATCACTGTTGTCAGTGTCACCTGCTAATGGCTGCTGATGTTTCACCTGTCTGCCTGTGCTCTGAAAATAATATTTGCCAAGAGTTGGCCAGACACTTAAGTGGACGGAATCAAGCAAGTCTTCCATCTGCTGCCTGCATGTGCTGTCTGTATTCACTCTGCGTATTACCTGAGCAGACAAAAAGACTTACTTCCAGACATCAGTTCCACCAGGTGAGGAGCCAAAAGCAAGCCCTTTTTGGCTAGGTTGTGCTAAACTTTTCTCTGTTGGAAATTGCTCTTTGCCAATTAGGCAATACGTCAGAACTAAAAGCTGCAGGAGACAGACAAAGCGATGCAGAATTAATGAACTTTTTTGTGCCAAGGTACAAAAATAATATTTGGGTAGTAAACATTTTTGTTTTAAGGTCAAAGTTATTCCACCTTGGGACCGCTATTAGATTAGCAAGTGATTTATCAGTTACAGACTGAGCTGCCTTAGGGGGTCCTAAAGTGAAGAGGCTGTACTCACTAAAGCAAAGTGTATACTTTTCCTTTATTATCTACTGGGTCAAGATCTCACATTATTGTGACATACCTGAATATGGATTTTTATTGCAGAATATCATTAAGACATGGTCTATTGAGTAAGCAATATGCGCTTTTAAAATTGTCTAAACACCTCTTTACATGCCAACTCTGGCGATAATTACCAAATGTCTATATCAAGAAAAACAGGCAATTCAGAAATATTAACTTGTGCTATTATTTATGATACACATGTGCTAGTTTCCCCTAAATATAGACATTTGGTAATTATCGCTGGGACTATTTGTTACAATTCCAAAGTAGTTACTGATGAAATAGAAATATATACTTTTTGGGTAAAAATTTAAATGCTGAGAAATTCTCATTATCTTTTGCAGAGTTCAGTTCTGAGTTTCCTATTCATATTTCATGTAATAATTTGGATTAGCCATCTGGTTTGTTGAGGGTTGAAAATCTGTTTAACACCAACGCAGAATTTTTGTTAAAAAATATAACAAGTCACAAAGAAATCACAAATGTTTTTCAGGTATTTCACAATGCTAATAATGAGTAACTTTAGAAGATGGGTTGTAAATTTGCACTTTTATTTTTTGCACCTTCCTTTTATTTCAGTTGTGCAATTTAGATTCACCTGCAGCATGCTTTTAAAACCTATTTTGCAGGGATATGCCCATTTGAATAGTTGAAACAGCATTTTTGACAAAAAATTTATGTTGGTCCACCCACATTATTCTAGTACCATTTTTTCCCTTGTCCAAATGGTTGTTAGCTCAATGGATTAGATAGAGCATTTTCTCAATGACTCCAGTCTCTATCCCTGAGATTGAATTACCTCCTCTCTACCCCATGCCTACAATAGAGTCCAACCCTCTGTTACTCATCCTGGATCCACCAGGAGATTGGGATTTATCAATACAGATATATCACTTCATGTGTGCAAAAAGTGTGCTATACATAAAAAAGTGGGTCTGTAGTGTTATTCTTACATTAGGTAGAACATTCTCACTATTGATTTGCCTTCCATCTATGGCAGGAAACAGGCTGCTACCTGTGGAGGTGGGTGTCTGTGACTCCAGCCCAAATGATTGACCCACATACAGCAAAAATGTATTCTGATGTGTCCTGCTGAAAGATTTTTTGCAGTCATGCATCATACCCAAGGTGTTAAAACAGCTGGATAAAGCATTCAACCCATCCATGTATCAATCACGCGAATGTGGTTTGACATATCTCTGGTATTGGACTCTGAAGACTAGACTTTGGCTCTCACAGCTCATCTGAATATGCCGTTAGAAAATGTTCTTTGAAAGGAAAGAATATTCAGTCCCATTTAATACAGAAGGAATTTAATTTTCCTTCAAACACCACCTGTTAGAAGTGCAGCTTTGAAGGGAAACACTTAATGGAATTGGAGAAGGATCATCTCTGTTCCTGTCAGAACTGGACCCAAAGTTGAGTAAGATAAACACAATGAGCATGTTCTAATGCTCAGAGCAACAACTGGGAGGGAGCAGTGAGTTGGCTTTTCACAAGGTTTCATTTTGACAGGAAGAGGGATGGTCAGTTTTTCTACATGACCTCTCATACAATCATCTAACCTCTAACAAGAAGGCCAGGAACTGCTTCTTCCCTGACGGAAGTACTCTAAGTTGTAAGGGTGCAAGCTTTTAAAAAATGTGCGTATCCATTGCATTCAAAAAGAGATTCAAAATACAAACCTAGGTACCTGTCAGTCTTCTGAATTCTTTTTCTTTTGTCCTTCCTTAAACTTTTTAATCTGGAAAGGAATGAGAATCCATATATTACTCACAGGACAAAGCTTATAGTGCTCCCAGTAACAATTCATTTTTGTTGGCTTTGTTGTTCATTTGTCTAAGGTGGGAAATGATATAAATGAGTTAAAAGGCTAATACCAGGATATATATGCAGACTAGGCATTTCTACCCAAAGCTACACACAGGTACTGAGATGTTGCAGAAAACACTGAGCAATTAGCATTAAATTAGTTTATTGCTGTAGGTAAAGACACATCAAAGTGTTATTGGCATGTCAAACTCACACAGTCCAGTATAGCAGAGAAATACCACAGGACAGCGTTGGTCATATCAGAGAGAAATAGTCTACTCAAAGATCTATAGAATTTTCATATTCCAATCTCTTTTCACAAGAAAAATGATTCATTTTCATTGCTTTTGTTGGAAATAATTATTATCACTAATTGATTAGGAACAGGAAGATGAAAGTAGTTATGAGTGATAAGATCAAGGGTTATAAAATCTCAGGTACTTCTTAAATCTTTGGCAATGGATCTGAAATGAGTTCTGCCCTTCATTCTTGTCTATTTTTTCCACGGGATTTGATGTGGATAATTTTTGCATTTGCTTCTAGTATTCTCTTGCCTAATGATGGAAGAATTACAGTAGAAAGGGATGAAAATGTGTGGGTGGGAAGCTGAATGCATGTGTGTTCTCAGGTTAAGATAATTGTACTTTGGAACAGTGTAACATATTTTTCATGAGTCCATTAATATTGGAATATTAATTTCAAGGCTGGATTTAAAAATATGGGCTTAAAGGCAGTGATTCGGTGGTTTTTGTCCTTCAGATGTTCTCTTGCTTGTTATATCTGTTTTCTACCTTCTTTGCTATTCTTGAGAGGGTACACAGAAGATACTCTGTAGACATTAGCTTATACTGGTGCAAAAGGTGGTAAGACTATTGTTTTCAGATTTACACTTTAGGTCACTCTGTTACCAAATCTAGGGTGCTTAATTTTGTGTACTTCTCTAGTGTGACTCTAGTAGGTATCATTTTTCTATTTGTTATGTCTACATTCAGTTGGTTCTCTGGGGGCAGGATATCCTTAGCAATCCTTCGTCTCAGGGCTGTTAGACACTGACTGTTTTCTGAAAGCTGTCCTTTTGAGTGCTGATGTTAGAAGCAAAGTCTCAGAGCATCACAGAAGTCACTCTGTTCCCCAGCTGCAAGCTTTAGGGGTAGTTTCAATGTCATGCCAATTGCAAAGCTGCACTAGCTACTGAAAGCTGTGGCTAATTCCAAACACTGAATAGGGTTGGGAATCCCGTTTGGTGTGATTATACTATTAAACCACAATTGTCTAGTTTCACACACTCCTGTGTTTAGTATTTGTATTGAGAATAATAAAAATCATAATTCTTCTTTCACCACAAATGCAAAGATCTTTAAAATCATCTCATTACAGGTCTCTGTGAGGTTTTCCTAGAAAGTACCTTTACCTGAGTTTCCCCAGTTGACAACACTGATCTTCACAGAATCAAAACATGAGACAAATTCCCATAGCCTGAGTTTTAACTCTGGGTTAGGGTCATTCCTCTTAGAGCAACTAAGGGAAAACTAGATAAAAATATAATTGCATAATCCTTTTATTCTAATATTATAATAACTTTTATATTTCCTTTTCTCAAAAGAAATACAGTCTCTTTTATAAAGGCTATTTGAATGTCAAAACTGAAATCTAAGCATATTCTTAAAGCAATAGCTGAATTTTAACCTAACCTTGCATAATACCAATGTATTGTTTTAATCATGTTCTTCAACGTTATTCTGCTCCTCTCCATTTTAGAAATCAACTTCTACATAGTCATGATTGGAATGGTCAATGGTTAGAGCTTCTCAGGCAAGTTATAATACAACATAAAGAGAAGTGGCCTGGTCTGACCAAATTCTCAGAATGCTCTTTACCTGAGACGGCATCTTTAGATTGAGTGCCATTAATGCCTAGAATTAGGAACCTCAAGAGGCAGCCCCCACTAGATAGGGACTCTGCTCCCAAGGTGCTGCATGATTATGTTGTGAGGAATTTGCAGAGAGGTTTATTTTGGGCTGGATGAAATTAGCATTATTGTTTACAAGAATACCATCTCACTGATCAAGTTAAAGTACATGCCTAATAACTAGCATTTCTTAGGCTTTTATGTTGCCCTTAATTAGACTCTTCAAAGTTAATTAGGGGAACAAATGGTACTTTTTGTTCTTTTAAGTCCCCTTTAACAGCTTTCTCACACTTAAAATGTTCCAACATTTATAGGTAGCTTGGCTTCTGTTTTAAACCTACTGGTTAACTGTTCATTGGTTAGCTTCTCCTTCATTCAGAGTGCAATCACTCTGTTTTTCTTCGGTGTCTTTGATTCACCCCTCCCTCCAGTTTTCAACAGTTAATATGGTTTATTTTTAGATTCAAAATTATTCATTAAATTTTTTGTTCCTTTTTGAGGAAAGTGTTTTGCTTAAGGCTTAGTAACTGGCGAAACACAATGTGTGGAGCAGAGCACATGCGGGGAGACTAGGGCAGTTTTGCCTTAGAAAATTGCACAGAAAAATCGAGTTTCCGAACTCCCACCCTTGGGTGTGGGTTAGTGCTGGCAGTGTGAGCTAAAACACTGTTTTCAAAATGATTGGCCTCATTTTCATACCTATCATACATTTGAATATTTTTCTAAAAAATATTTTTCTTTATTTTTAATAAAGGGCTTATTGAATATAGAAAGCTGGCACTCAACATAAGAAACTAATCCCAAGGTTGTGAGATTTTCCAGCCCGGTGTCTGTCTGCTTTGTGCCACTAATGGTAATGTAAAACTATTAGAATTGAACCGAGTAAATGAGAAATAGTCTTTGCATTAGAGCAGGAGTCTGTCACTCTTCT
Source organism: Myotis daubentonii (assembly GCF_963259705.1). Taxonomy (NCBI): domain Eukaryota; kingdom Metazoa; phylum Chordata; class Mammalia; order Chiroptera; family Vespertilionidae; genus Myotis; species Myotis daubentonii. Next base: position 66,423,723 of record NC_081843.1, read on the forward strand.
GGCAACCCTGCTGAGAGCTACACATCAAAGCCGCCACACTGTGCTAATAGTGTCACTTATCCCACAGCCTTTACACTGTCCCATATGCAGTTACTATGCAGGTGGTGTGCACATGAGGGTGAGAGGGGAGTTGACAATGTGCTAGAAGAAACCGTAGGAGATAAACTGAATGTGATTTATCACCTCTAATCCTTGCAATGGAAAACATTTAGGAAGAGCAAATAATTGAGATCTTTCAGAAATATGTTTTTATTGGGAAAAAAATCACTCTTGAATTACTTATAAACCTAAAAATGGAGGGATTAAAATATTTTTTAAAAAGTTATGAGACAATCCTTAATATGTTTATTGAATTGGAGAAAATAAATTACATTTTAAAACAATCCCTTAAAACTCTTTAGTTTTGATTATATGCATGAAAGAATGTTTTTTGGGGAAAAAAGCCTTCATTATTGCTTTTGTATATGGCAATCACAATCAGATATTTACATAAGTTACTAAAACAAAGATATTTTCATCAAACTGAAAGCAATCAGTGATAATGTATCTATATTCCACTTACTGCAATCCTCCTTACCGGGCTCATATTTTTTGTCGTTGTTGTTTGTGTATTTAGTAGTCACGGACTGGTACCAGATTGACAGGTTGAGAGGGTGAGAAGCATGCAGACAGCCCTTGTGGAGTCAGAGAAAAACCCTCCCAGCCCCATGCATAGGGGAACCAGCCGAAACTCTCCTGCCCATCAGGCCAGTTCCAGAGAGCCTGGCTGCCACCTTGTTGGGGATCTCTCCCATGCCTTGGCAAATATGCTTACCTTATTTCTAGGTCAGTCTGCTCAATTGTTCTTTTAGGAACTGAGCTAGCTGTAAAGCTTTGGAGTCCTTACACTTTCCAAAGGTGTGGGAGAAATTGAAATGGCTGAGTTAAAATTTGCCTTTATATTTCAAACAGGCAGGGAGTAGGTAGACAAGATTTGCCAACAATGTTTCTGTGATCTGGGAGAATAAAAAATCAGCATTGCACGGGAGAGAAAAACCAATAGACAGAAGGATTTAAACCAAACAAAAACCTCCACTTCTTCAGATTACCTCTAGGCCTGTTTTGCAGATTTTGGCAGTTATACCTTTTATTTGGAGGCCAAATCTTATAATTTTAGCTCTATGTGATAAAACTTTTAAACAACAAAAGAAGAAATTATAGCAGGGAGGGGCTGAAGTTTCCACATTTTAATCTATATGAGTCTCTGAGTCCATCTTCTGGTCCAAGTTTAATCTTACAATTGTAACAGCTAGAGTGATTTGATTGACAATCCATGTTGGGGCTTTGAGAATACAAAGATATAATGAGTGACAACCTCTTAACAAGAATGAGGAAGAAAGCATTAAAAAGCAGAAAAGGGAAAGCTGCAAAAAGGGTAGTTTCCTGCAAAAAGGGGAAATTAGCATCTTTCAGTGTAGGCCAGGAGCTCTGTCGTCTGACACTGTGCTTCCAATATTGTAGAAATGAAGAGAATTTTGTCAACTCCAGAAAAGCTGTTCCCCTCCTTATACTAGTAGTCTCATCTCAGTGGTTAACATAACAATCTACTGAAGTTAGAAACCTCTTAAACCATCTTCAGACCTTCCTTTGCTCTTACCCTTTGCTCCCTACCCAGGTAGCCAAGTCCTACTAATTCTCCCTCTTAAGTATCTCTTTATTTTGGGATTCCGTCATCATTGCCACTGCATTATTTTTGGGGGATGACAATGGGTTTGAGACTTTAATTTTATTTCTTTATATTCCTTATGCAATACTATCAGATAGAGGCAAGAAATCATGTCCATGTGTAGGCTTTCAATGCTTGATGACAGGAGCCTTATCCTTTATTATTTTCTTAGGTGTAACTGCCTTCAATTGGTCTCCCCACTCCTAGTTTGTCCACACTGCCAGACGGCCTCTCTGGAATCACAGGCTCGTGCTGAGTGTGCTTTGCTCCCATTACATAATCTCCAATGTTTTCTAGGAGAACAGTGTTTATCATGATCAAAGCCTCCCCCATCATTTCCTCCATAAACCCTGCCACCTTTATCTCTTCTCATCTCCCACATGCCCCTACACACAGACATAAGGAACTTCTCACCATTCTCTGAATATGCCACTCTTTCAAACTGTATGTTTTTCCCATATGTTATATCTTTTCTTGGAGTGCCCTTCCTTCCTTTCTCTGCATGGTAAACTCCCACTCATGCTATAAGACCAACTCAAATGCCATCTCCTCTCTGAAAACTTCCCCATCCCTGCCATTCATGGATCCACTGGACTTCTGTGAACACCTCATTAAAGATAACTGTAGCTAGTGTCACCCCAAACCTGGGCAGGAGAGGCCCTAATTTAAAAGTCTCTGACCTTTCTCCATCTGGGGAGCGGTCCATGTGGTCAAAGAGATGTGCTATCCCAAGTTCTACCCTCGCCCTCTCTAAGTTATGCTTTGTATACCTAGCTCCATAAAACTCCATGCCCAAATGATGCTGATTCCATCCCAGAAATGCTGAGGCTCATTTCCCTGAGAGTAATCCATGCATGTGAGCACCAATAGGTCTGAGGGATGGGGGAATGAGGTTGGAGCTTAGACTTGTTGCCTACAGTGCCCGCACACATGTGTCCAAGACCCCTTATGGTAAAAGACAGCTGAGGGTGAGGTCATGAAAGCAGGGAGAAGGGTTACAGGACTGGGTACAAAGGGCAGCCTCTTTGATGACATTAATTTGCAGCCTTTAAACTCTAAGGAATCCAGGAATTCCAAACTTGAGCCTGGAAATCCATGTTGTTTAAAAGATATGTTTGTCCAGGTAGTAAAACAAAACATTTTATTCAAGGACTTGCAGCTTCATTCATTCATATATAGTTTTTCATGCTTACACATGTGGTATGTGGGCCTCCATTTGTACTCTTGCTCAGGTTGAGCAAATGTTAGTAATGGGTTTGCTTATATTGTAATTATTTCTTGACAACCTTAAGTCTCTACCTGGGAAGTGATGGAGGGATGTTTGTTGGTTTCTTAATTTTTTTTTAATTTCAATATTTCAACATCTTACTTTACAATGTATTTGTTGACATAAACCCCAAGTATCATGTTCATGATACTTGCTCTATGAAGGCAGGAACATGTATAACACATTTCAAAGAACAGTATCTAAATTGGTTAATAAAAAAAAAAAGTCAGATTCTGAGTGAGGAGCAGACTCATAAACCTGGGGTTATCATCAACCCATAGCAGGATTAAAAGATGGTGACCTAGGAAGCTCCCAAAGTTGTCTCCTTCCACAGATGCACTGGATGTTCAGCTACAAACAGAGCAGTTTTCCTTGGACAGATGTTCAGAGATAAGCTGACTCCTACACATGGAGGAAATGAGAAGATATCCACACTGAAATGGGTAGGAAAGGCTGTGACACACTCTTCCTATATACTCCAACCCTGGCACAGTGCCAAACAATCAGGAGGGACCCCCAGCTCCCAGCTTCTCCCTAAGGAGCAGAGGGTTACATCTGGTGCCCCAACTTTTAGCTCCCATCCCAGGTATAAGCCCCCCAAACACCTATTTCTAAATAACAATGGAACTTGCCTCTGTAAGATCCACAGGAGTGTAGAAAACAAAGAAGCAATTCTTAACGGGTGTACAAGCACTCCCATGACTATTCTCCCAGAATGCAGGGCAGAAGGAGCAGGCAACAATGTCCATCTCACAGTATTTCTGTGGAAGGGGTTTAAATGCATTCTTCATAAGTTGCTGCCTAACAGATTAGCTTCTAATCAGCCTGCATCTATATGCTGACTGAGATCTTCCCCTTTGTGACACTGATGGGACACACCCTCAACTACTTATCAGCGCAAAATAGACTGTGATAACTATAAGATAGTTTATGTAAGTCTCATGGTAACCACAAAGCAAAAACCTATTGTAGATAGACAAAAGATAAAGAGAAGGAATCTAAGCATACGTCTGCAGAATAGGCTACAAAACAGGCTAAAAACAATGAACAAAATGGCAAAGGTATGTTTGTATCATCAATAATTACTTTAAATGTAAATTGACTGCCCTGGCTGGTGTGACTCAGTGGTCAGAGCATCGGCCAGCACACTGAAGGGTCATGGATTCTATTCCCGGTCAAGGGCATATACCTGGGTTGTAGGTGTGATCCAAGCCCCATTCAGGGTGCATGCTGGAAGCAACCAATCGATGTGTCTCTCTCAAAAAGATGTTTCTCTCTCTTCCTCTCACCTCTTTCTCTTCCACTCTCTCTAAAAATCAGTGGGAAAAAAATACCCTTATGTGAGGATTAACAGCAACAACAAAAATGTAAATTGACTAAATTCTTCAATCAAAAAACAAAACATCTGAATTGGTTAAGAAAAATAAGACTCCACTATATGCCGCCCATAAGAGACTCACTTCAGCTTTAAAGGCACAAACAGGAAGAAAGTGAAGTGGTGGAAAAATATATTTCATACAAATGGAAACCTAATAAAAGCAAGTTTAGTTTTCTTATATAACACAAAACAGACTTAAAGCCCAAACAGTAACAACAACAAAAAGAAAGTCATTATATTATGGAAAATGGTCAATTCATCAAAGGTGTGATAATAATTTTAAATATTTACGTATTCAACTTTAGTATACCTAACTATATTAGCAGATCTGAAGTGATAGACTGAAAACAACAGAAGGAGCATGCATATCTATAAAATTAAGAGCTTTTTTTGTTTGTTTGTTTGTTTGTTTTAAATATAATAGAGCCCTAACTGTTTTGGCTCAGTGGATAGAGCATCGGCTTGCGGACTGAAGGGTTCCAGGTTCGATCCTGGTCAAGGGCATGTACCTTGGTTGCGGGCACATCCCCAGTAGGGAGTGTGCAGGAGGCAGCTGAATCGATGTTTCTCTCTCATCGATGTTTCTGGCTCTCTATCCCTCTACCTTCCTCTCTAAAAAAAAAAAAAAAAATCAATAAAAAATATATATATTTTTAAAGAATATAATAGACAAAATTGACCAGACTTACCAAGAAAAAAAAAGAAACAAGACTCATAAATTAGCCAGAACCGGTTTGGCTCAGTGGATAGAGCATCGGCCTGTGGACTCAAAGGTCCCAGGTTCCATTCTGGTCAAGGGCATGTACCTGGGTTGCGGGCACATCCCCAGTAGGAGATGTGCCGGAGGCAGCTGATCGATGTTTCTCTCTCATCGATGTTTCTAACTCTCTATCTCTCTCCCTTCCTCTCTGTAAAAAATCAATAAAATATATATTAAAAAAAGACTCATAAATTAAAGAAGAGATATTACAGCTAATACCACAGAAATATGAAAGGTCATGAGACTATCATGAATAATTATATGTCAACCACAATAGATATATTCCTATAAACTTAAAATTACCAAGGCTGACCCAAGAAGAAATAGAAAATATGAACAGACCAATTACTAGTAAGGAGATTGAATCAATAATGAAAAACTTCCCAACAAACAAAAGTTCAGAACCAGATAACTTCACTAGTGAATTCTACCAAACACTTAAAGAAAAATTAATACCAATCCTTCTCAAACTCTTCCAAAAATATAGAAGAGGAGGGAACACTTGTAAATTTGTTTTATGAGACCAACATTACCCTGAGACCAAAGCCACACGAAGGCTCTAAAAATACAAAAACTAAAGGCCAATATCCCTGATTATAATAGATGCAAAAATTCTCAACAAAATATTAGCAAACTGAATTCAATAATACATTGAAAAGATACACCATGATCAAATAGGATTTATTCTAGGGATGGTCCAACATATACAAATCAATCAATGTGATACATCACATCAACAAAATGAAGGATAAAAATCATATAATTATCTTAATAGATGCAGAAAAAGCATTTGAAAAATATTCAAATTCGTTTATGAAAAAATTCTCAAACAAACTGGGTACGGAAGGCCATATATGATGAGTCCACATCTAATATTATACTCAACAGTGAAAAGCTGCAAGTTTTCCTTCTAAGATTATAAGCAAGACAAGGATGCCCACTTATACTACTTTTATTCAACACTGGAAGTCCTAACCAATGAAATCAGGGAGAAAATACAAGAAATAAAAAGGATAGTGACTCCAAGATGGCAGTGGAATAGGTGGATGCTACACTTACCTCCTCCCAGGTTTAAACTGGAATCACAAGTAAATTATAGAACAACTAGAGGCCCGGTGCACGAATTTGTGCACCAGTGGGGCCTCTCAGCCTGGCCTACAGGATCAGGCCGAAACTGGCTCTCCGACATCCCCCGAGAGGTCCCGGATTGCGAGAGGGCACAGGCCAGGCGGAGGGACCCCACCGTCACACAATCGGGGCCAGGGAGGGATGCGCGAGGTTGGACAGCTGGGGAGGGACCAAAGGAGGACTCCAGGGCATGTCTGGCCTGTCTCGCTCAGTCCCAATTGGCCAGACCCCAGCAGCAAGCTAACCTACCAATCAGAGCATCTGCCTCCTCGTGGTCAGTGCATGTCATAGCAAGCGGCTGAGCAGCCTTAACATGTCATTAGCATATTATGATTTGATTGGTTGAGAGGCTGACCGGACCACTGGACACTTAGCATATTAGGCTTTTATTGTATAGACTAGAGGCCTGGTGCACAAAAATTTGTGCACTCGGGTGGGAGGGGGGTCCCCTCAGCCTGGCCTGTGCCCTCTCGCAGCCTGGGACCCCTCGGGAGATAACGCCCTGCTGGCTTAGGCCTGCTCCCGGGTGGCAGAGGGCAGGCCCAATCCCTAGGTGCAGCCCCTGGTCGGACTCAGAGCAGGGCTGATTGGGGAGTTGGAGCGCCGCCCCCTGTCATGCACAGAGCAGGGCGGATTGGGAGGTTGTGATGCCACCCTCAGTTACGCTCAGGGTAGGGCCGATTGGGGGGTTGGGGCACCGCCCCCTGTCACACTCAAGGCAGGGTCGATGGGGAGTTTGCAGTGCCACTCCCTGTCACGCACAGAGCAGGGCCAATCAGGGGGTTGGGGCACTGCCCCCTGTCACTCACAGAGCAGGGCCCATCAGGGGGTTGGGGAGCTCCCCCCTGTCATGCACAGAGCAGGGCCGATCAGGGGGTTGAGGAGCTTCCCCCTGTCACTCACAGAGGAGGGCCCATAGGGGAGTTGGGGCACCGCCCCCTGTCACAGACAGAGCAGGGCCGATCAGGGGGTTGGGGCGCCGCCACTGTCACACTCAGGGCAGGGCTGATGGGGAGGTTATGGCTCTACCCCGTCACACACAGAGCAGGGCCCGAGGGGGGCGGTTGGGGCGCCGCCCTCTATCACCCACAGAGTAGGGCCAATCAGGGGGTTGGGGCACCACCACTGTCACACTCAGGGCAGGGCCAATGGGGAGGTTATGGCTCTACCCCATCACACACAGAGCAGGGCCCGTGGTGGGGGGGTTGGGGTATCACACCCTGTCACACACAAAGCAGGGCCAATTAGGGGGTTGGGGAGCTCCCCCCATCAGGCACAGAGCAGGGCTGATAAGGGGGTTGGGGTGCCTTCCCCTGTCACAAACAGAGCAGGGCGGATAGGGAGGTTGTGGCCCCTCCCCCTGTCACACACAGAGCCGCAGGGCGATCAGGGGGTTTGGGTGCTGCCCTCTGTCACGCTGATCCCGGTGCTGGGAGGCATATTACCCTTTTACTATATAGGATAGAGGCCTGGTGCACGGGTGGGGGCCGGCTGGTGTCCTGGATCAGGGTGGGGGTCCCCACTGGGGTACCTGGCCAGCCTGGGTGAGGAGATGATGGCTGTTTTCATCTGGTCACACACCCTTCAGGGTGGGGGTCCCCACTGGGGGTGCCTGGCCAGTCTGGGAGAGCGGCTGAGGTCTGTTTTCAGGCTGGTGGGTGACTGAAGCTCCCAACTGCTCCTCTTTATCTTTTTTTTTTTTTTATTCTGGGCCAGCTTTAGCTCTGAGGCTTGGCTCCAGCTCTGAGGCCTCTGCTGCTGAAAGCAGGTATCTGGTTTGTTTGGGTTCTATAATCAAAACACTGTATCAACTCCAGCTCTGAGATCCCGGCGGGCTGAAAGCAGGTTTCTGGGGCTTTGTTTAGCTTCTATATTTGTAACAATGTTTCAAACTGCAAGCTCAGAGGCCAGCAGTGGCAGGCGGGGTACGTTGGAGTCCTCCGTCACTGAAGCAAGCAAGCCTCATGTTCGCTTCAAGCTGCCTGGCTGCCGGCCACCCTCTTGGCTGGCAGTTAATTTGCATATCTCGCTGATTAGCCAATGGGAAGGGTAGTGGAGGTACGGCTAATTACCATGTTTCTCTTTTATTAGATAGGATCATTGGTCAGCAAACTGTGGCCCCCTGAGTGTGGCTCTTCCACAAAATACCACGTGCAGGCACACATGTATAGTGCGATTGAAACTTCGTGGCCACAACTCAAGGGGCCAAAGACCCGCATATAGCTCGCGAGCCGCAGTTTGCTGGCCACTGATATAGATCATCCTGAATATCCAACTGAAGACTAGATAAAGAGAAATCTTATAACCAAAGATTAACAGAAGATACCACATTGAGACTGGTAGGAAGGGCAGAGAAACAAAAGTGTCTGGTCCCACTCCCACTGGTGGCCACTCAGCTGTGGGGGGTTCCCCCTTAGAAGTGAAGGGGTCTCAACTCCAAGCCAGGCTGCCCAGCCCAGAGCACCAGAGCTGGGAAGAAGTACCCACATCACATCTGGCTGTGAAAAGCAGCAGTGTTTCTATCCATCAGGGGTATATGGAGGCTGCTAGAGATACAGGTGCCTTCTTAAAGGGCCAACATAAAATTTTGTTTGTAGCCACTCACCCTGGGCTCTGGTGGAGGGAGTGTGAAGCAGACTAGTGTCACGTGAAGAGAGTCTGGGGTTTGTGGCTCTGGAGAGAGAGGTGAAGGGGCAGCTCCAAGATCCCTGTGCTGAGTTATTTCACCGAACCACAGATGCCATCTGTTTTGGGTAGAGCACTCCCTCTGTGCTTCATCAGCCTGGGGAAAAGCAATAGGCCCACCCTCTGAACTTCCTCTCACCCCGCCATGCAAAGCTTACACCCTGCAGAGGAGTCAGCTGCCTGGGCCAGGGTGTGGAAGTTGGGGCAGATTTAGGGTGCGTCAGTGACTGAGTTGTGTGGCTCTGGACTTGGGGCCATAACCCCCATGTCTCCCAAAGCCTGACCGTCGCTTCTCCCTCATAGGAGAGCCACTAGTCCCATCCTCCTGACTCCTGACAGCCCCACCCCGCTGAGCTCCATCTCCTCACAGTAGAATCTGGTGCAGACCAAGTTGTCTGGCTCTAGGACAGGGGCCATATTTTCTTCACCCAGCCAACCAGAGCAGAACCCTCCCTTCACATGGCAAATCTTGGTCTGTTTGGGCCTGATAAACTCTGCTGGCCTCACCCCAACAACTCTCGGAGAACCCGCCCCAACACAAAGGTGTGTGAGCACCCAGTGTGTGGAAACTACCTGAGGATATTTGCTGAGTGGCTTCAGACCCAGCACTGGCACCAAGTTTGGAACCTGTATTAATCTGGTGAACACTACTCACCCCTACCTGGTGACTCACTGAGAATCTACTGCATACAACTCAGGTACCACCAGAGGCTGTTTCAGTGACTGAGCCTATCAGGCATTGGCAGGCAAAGGCAGGTGGAGGTGGAGCTGGCCAGACCTTGGGAATTTAGCTGACCTGTCCCCCCTGCTGGTAAAAATTGACTTTGGTAGGCAGCTTGTTCATTCTCATGTGTATTCAGGCCCAGCAGAGGCAGCCACAAACTATGGCTCGCTTGTAGCTCCAAACAAGTTGCCCAGCACCAGTCACAGGTGATGTTGGCCTTCACCAGAGTCCCTCCAAAGTGGCCCTGAACCAACATACCAATTGGCCAACTTTAGACTACATCAGAGCAGGATCCAATAAGCATTACAAGGGACATATCCAAAGGGAGATCTTGGCAGGCGTGAGACCCTGATGAGGTAAATTCAGCTTTGTGTTGTCAACACCTGCACTGCATGCTATGGTGAGCGGCTTGAGCCTCAGAAACAGCCTGCCTGGGGGTTGTTCCCATGCATGAATGGGCCAGTAGCAATCAAGACTCATTTGCAACAAAGGACCTACATAAGCCAGACAAGGGACATTCCTGGAGCACCCAGCTCAGGTGGTCAAGAAGCTATACCAGCAGACCCACAGGACACCTACTACCCAAGAAATGTTAAGTGGCTTTCTCAAAGAAGAAAATAAGAAGACAGAGGAATATTAAAAAAATAAAACGGCAATAGATACATATCTATCAATAATCACTTTTTAAAAATCCTCACCTGAGGATATTTTTCCATTGATTTTTAGAGAGGAAGAGAGAGGGAAAGACAGAGAGAAATATCGATGTGAGAGAAACACATCGATTGGTTGCCTCCTGCATGAGCCCCAACCAGGACCCAGGCTGGGGAGGAGCCTGCAACTGAAGTACATGCCCTTGACTGGAATCGAACTCGGGACCCTTCAGTCCACAGGCCGAAGCTCTATCCACAGAGCCAAACCAGCTAGTGCTATCAATAATCACTTTAAATGTAAATGGCTTAACTGCCCCAGTCAAAAGTCATAGGGTAGCTAAATAGATAAAAAAACATGACCCATATATATAATGTCTACAAGAGACCTACCTCAGAGCAAAAGATACACAAAGACCAAAATAAGGGGATAGAAAAAGGTATTTTATGCAAATGGAGAGAAAAAAAATGGGGTATAATACTCATATCTGACAAAATAGACTTTAAAACAAAGGTTCTAGTAAGGCACAGAGAAAGACACTACATAATGACTAAGGGAGCAATCCAATGAGGATATAACCCTTGTAAATATTTATGCACCCAATATAGGAAAAACTAAATATATAAAGTAAACCTTGATGAACATAAATTGAGAAATTAAGAGCAATAGAGTTATAGTAGGGGATTTTAGCACCCAATTGACAGCAATGGATAGATCTTCCTGACAGAAAATCAGTAAGAAAACAGCAGCCTTAAATGACACACTAGATCAGGTGGATTTAATTGATATCTTCAGAACATTTTACCCCAAAGCAGCAGAATATACATGCTTTTCAAGTGCACATGGGATGTTTTCTAGGATAGACCACATGTTAGGAAATCATATCAAACATTTTCTCTGATCATAATAGTATGAAAATAGAATCAATCAAGAAAAAAACTGAAAAATTCTCAGATGTGGAGGCTAAATACTATGTTTACTAAACAATGAATGAATTAATAATGATATCAATGAAAAAAATCAAAAGATATGTTGAGACAAATGAAAATGAGAACACAACAACCCAAAATCTTCGAGACACTGTGAAAGCTGTCTTAAGAGGGAAATTCATGGCATTACAAGCCTACCTCAAGAAATAATAAAAACCTCACATATAAAATTTAACTCTACACTTAAAGGAACTAGGAAAAAGAAAAAAACAAACAAAGCACAAAGTGAATAGAAGAAAGGAAATAATAAAGATCAGAGCAAAAATAAAAGAGAGTCTAAAAAAACCCAAAAAACCCAACAACACAAAAGATCAATGAAACCAAGAGCTGGTTCTTTGAAAAGACAAACAGGATTGACAAACTTTTAACCAGACTCAAGAAAAAAGAGAGGACCCAAATAAATAAAATCAGAAATAAAAGAGAAGTGACAACTGACACCAAAGAAATACAAATGATTGTAAGAAAATATTATGACCAACTATATGCCAACAAATTGGACAATCTGGATGAATGGATACATTTCTAGAAACATACAATCCTCCAAAACTGTAGACGCTATACATGTAGCAGGAATAAGAGATTGATCTGAGTATTGACACCAGAATATATTGGAAATCATGTGCTGATATGATTTTTATCATTTGCCCCTTGTTTATAAGAGTAGAATGCTTAGGCATAAAACTGACCCATAATTAACAGTCAAATACTTGATAAGTGGAAATACACACACATATCTGTTTATATGTATGTATGTATGTATGTATGTATTTCTTTTATAATTCTTCCCAGTGCCTTGCTTGGTGTCGTGTACTCGTATATAGTATACATGCAAATTGTTTCCTGAAAAACTGATGTTGTTACATCAATATGGGCTTAATTTTTGTCTCAATGAAACCAAAAGCCTCAAATCTTGATGGCTGACAAGGTGCAAAGAAATTGTTGCTAATTCAGGCTTTTGACATGCTCTGGTCAAGATGATGACTGTTAGACCTGTTTTCCATGTGGAACAATTGACCATTGTTACGTTTGATATAGTGTCACCCAAGGATAGTAAGTCAATAATGTGGATTTATTATTTAATAATCTATTTCTAATCTTCTTTGAATCTATTTAAAGTTTAACGATACAATTTTAAATCTTAAATGGTTGTTAGAAATCATCAATTTAAGATACTCTTCTTGTATGGATGAGGACACTGGGATTCAGAGAAATCATCATATAGCAGGACTAGAATTCAGTTCTTCTGGTCCCAGGGCCATATTCTTTGCCTAGTCATTATTGCAGTATTTTCTTTCTCTAAAACTATTTTCTTTTCCAAAATTGCCTCCCACTTCCATTAGGAAGCAGTGAATTAAGTCTGAGGTTTAGGTGCAATTCTGTCTCGGTAGATCAGGTTGGACTACATTAGCGATGAAAATTAGCACTTGTGTGTGCTGTGAGCTTAAAATAAGTCAAGCTAATGGAAATCATCCAATGTACCTAAAAGCAATTTAGCATTCCTTTCTGTTTTTGCTTTGGTTTTTAAAAGATTCTGCATATGTGGGGAGTTCTGAGTGGATCTAAAACAGGCAGGTGCTTATATTTTCTGAAGCCCCATTTTAAATATCAAACATAGCTGATAAAATGCAATTGGTCTCGTTTTTCATGAGATGTGAGGTAGGGGACATACACACATTTTTATTTATGTAGATAGATGTTGATGTGTGTATATATATATATATATATATATATATATATATAGTCTCCATATTAGAGGCCCAGTGCATGAAATTCATGCACTCAAGGGATCCCTCAGTCTGGGAGCCTTCTCGCAGTCTGGGAGCCCATGGGGAGTGGGCCTAAGCTGTCAGTCGGACATCCTTAGTGCTGCTGTGGAGGCAGGAGAGGCTCCTGCCACCGCCACTGCACTCGCCAGCCATGAGCCCAGCTTCCGGCTGAGCGGCGCTCCCCCTGTGCGAACGCACTGACCACGAGGGGGCAGCTCCTGCATTGAGCATCTGCCCCCTGGTGGTCAGTGCACATCAAAGCGACCAGTTGTTCCGTGTTCAGTTGATTTGCATATTACCCTTTTATTATATAGTATATATAATGTAATAATTTATATACATAATGAATCAACCTGACTCTAATCCTATGGGATAGAACAGAAATAAAAGGTTGAGGAGATATCTGATTCATGCAACTTCACTTAGCTAAATTGAATTGGGTGGGCCAATTATTATCAGTACAGGAATTAACAATCTGTATGAGGTTTAGGTCTCAGTCCCCTCCTTCCTCTTACCCTCAGTCCAAATTAGACCTTCACCTTTGAATTAGACTAGCTTTAATTTGCTTACAATGGGAGTGGAAACTTTGGGGCAACAATGGAACAGCATTACATTTCAGAATTAAATGCATAGGAAATTTTAATACAGCAATTGATTAGAACCTGACAGGCCCGGTGACTATTATAGAATGCTCATTCGCTTGCATAACTCTCCTTTGGTAGGAGATGAACGTGAAAGTGGTTCAGTTAATTATTTTTTCTCTTATTTATTTCTGACCTCATTTTCCCCAGGCCCTTTTTGCATTCTGCACTCCAGATATATTGGCCTTCTTACTGCAGGGTGTTCCCTTTTGGGGGGATACTTCCCCCCCAAAATTACATGGTTTACATTCAGTTTCTTAGGTGTCTACTCAAGAGTCACTTCCTCAGAGAAGCCTTTGTTGACAAACTCTCTAAAGCAGCACCCCAACACTCTAATCTCTTCCCCAGGCTTTGTGTTTTCATGGCATTTTGCAAAAATAAGTTTTAATGTATTGGTTTGTTCATTGGCTTTTGTCTGTCTTTTTGGTAAGTTCGATGAGAATGGGGAATTTGTTTTGTTCTATGCTTGTCTCCAGGACCTATGTTCGATGCCTGTCCTTAGCCAGTCCTCCAAAAGATATTTTTAATCAGAAAAATGATTTCCTCCATTTCTACTATCCATTTTACCTTCACAGAGCCCCTGCCACCTGCGGGACATGTGCCTTTGAAGGAGTGCTGGTTAGAGGCTGAGATAACCGTTCTTTTCCCCAACTTCTTTTTCTTTCAAAGAAGTTAAATCTGAAGAATTTTGTAACTTTGGATTCAGTTTTTTACTATCAAATTAAAGCTAAAAATGCTGCCAGGAAGGAGGGAAAGCCAGATTGGAGGGGGAGGAGGCGAGAGGTAGAAGAAGGGGAAGCAGAGAGTTGGGGGAGGAGATGGCTGAAAGATCCAGAAAACCTGAGGAGAGGCAACAAAAACCAATTAAAGTTAATGAACTACAGCTAAGCTTTTTATTTTAGTTGTTTTTTTTCCCCCCTCACAGTATACCAGCCTCAACTTGGAACTATTTTTCTTGGAGAGACACTTTCAAAAAGTAGATTATTTCCTCCCTACCCCCACGTTCGGGGTGGGGAGGAATGACACTTTCATCGACAAAAACGTGAGGGTGTATTTTGTGCAGCTAGCTAGTGGATTTGTCACTTGGCCTTCGGCTTTGGTTTTACCACCCACTGAATTCTGGCAAAATCCCAGAATATCACAAGTTTTGTTATCCTCTATCTTCACATAAACCGAGAGAAAGTCAGCCCTACTGAGTAGTTATCTGGAGACAGGAGGCGGAGGTCCAATTGTAGTATCTAATATTAGAAATGGAGACGCCTCCAATGGTTTTTGGCAGACTGAGCCTAGAAAAAGTGCTCTGGCTCTCCCACTCAAACGTCTTAAATAGTTTACATATCTGTGTGATTAATCTGGCTGGAAACGTGATTGCAGTTAATGCATTAGGTAGAAAAGTTTAGAGGCAGATTTTTATCTTTATTCCCATTTTCTAGAATAACGCATTCTATCAAGCCAGCTATGCTTAAATGATGAGTGCTAATAATAATGAACCACTCTCATATTTATTGAGTATTCTTGATAACACACAACTGCCCCAAATTTGAATGTGAATGAAATATATTTCACTAACATTTTCTATTCATTCAAAAATTTGGCCGAATATCACATTCAAGTTTTGATTCTATTCTAAAATGCCAAAAGTAGTATAAACTGATCTAAATTACTTTAAAAGACATTTAAAATCTGAACTCGTGACACTCAGGTTTTTCATTTGAAGTGTGCTCTTAAATACTCTGCTTTTCAATGATTCCTTTCTCAACCTATTGCCTTCACCACAGTCTTAAAATCAGAATTTTTGTCTGTTTTTATCTTTACTCCCATTTCATTCCATTCATTCCTTTTTTGGATTCCTAAATAATATATATTTGTCTTCTTTCACAGAATTTAAGTGTCAGAGAGGTAAGAGTGGCCTTACTAAATATTTGGCTGGATGCTAACTCGTCTCTCTCTAACCCCAATTCCTCCTTCTCTATGCTTGAAAAATCCTGGGGTGCTTGCTATTGCTGGAGGCAACCTATCCTTTGTTGGGAAAACTTAAGGATTATAAAGATAATCCTTATATTGACTACAAAACATATGTATATTGAAACTTCTACTCGTTGATCTTGCCTCATTTGGAGATTGATTCATTTATTCATACACTCACTTATCCATGCACCCAATAAATATTTACTTGTTAAGATTCCACTATGTATAGGGGCTATACTAGCTCAGTAGCCTACAGCACCACAAAATCACTCTATTCTTATACACATTATATTTCTCTTTTACAGTTGGAAAGACAAACTGCATTTGTAAATATAAATATTCTAACTTCTATTTTGTTAACACTGTGTTTTTAAACTCTATTCTGTTTCTGGTCATTCTCTTCCTGAAAAGACTTTGTATGTGAATATGTCTTTTAAAATGTGCACACAAATATGAGGGTGATTTTTCACAATTTTCTCTAGTCAAAAAAATCCCCCAAAAAACAAAAACAAGCAAACAGTGAAAGCATTACCTTCCACATTTGAACACATACTTTCTCTTAGTATTTCTTTTTTAGTGATATATTTCAGTGTTGGTCATTATGCACTCATAGTATCTGAAAACTTTAGATTTTGAAATCAAGATGAAGTACAATTTAACCAGGAATTCTCTATCTTGAGCTGGTGCATGTGCATTTGTGTGTGTGTGAGTGTGTGTGTGTGTGTGTGTGTGTGTGTGAGAGAGAGAGAGAGAGAGAGAGAGAGAGAGAGACTGAAATTTCCTTTTTAAATTTTTTCATATGAAAGTTTATCTTGCCAAAGAATTATTTCCCTTACCTTTAAAAATGTTTGCAAGTAATTAAACAAGATGTACACTCTATTTATCAATTTAAAAAAAGGATTTGATAGATACTTTACCAAAAAGGGGAATGAAAATGTCTAATAAACATATTCAGCCTTCACTTGTTACAAACATGTAAATTGAAACCTCAATAAAATATATTTTAATCCATCAAATTGCCTAATTTTAGTTGGTTTGCTTTCAAATTTTAATCCAATAGTCATGGCAAGGAAGCTTTATACATTAATTTATTACACGTTCGGTATAAGTAGTTAAAATCTTTGTAGAAGTCAGCTAGAAAATACAAAGGAAGAGTTGAATATTAATAACATATTCTTGATCATATTATAAGGAGATAAGAAAATTGATTAATTTATACATAAAACTGTTCAGTGTTTTTATGGTAACAAAATTGAAATTAGATGTCCAAGAATGGAGAAATGGTTAAAGTAATCATAATACAATTACTAAAATATTGCACACTTGCTACCATTTAAGAAATATTTAATGAGTTCAAGGACACTTCAATATAATTTTAAAGAAAATAAAATTTTCAATTACATATAGACTGTAACTTTCATAAATTCAAGAGTTTCTATTTTAATTATAGCTGACTGTCCCCAATACCTAGAACAGTGCCAGACACTAGAAAGCATGCTATACATGTTTGCTAAATGAAATAATGAGTTAATATGTGGTATGTTGCCACTTAAAGACACACATACACACAAATACACAAAATTAAAAAGAAAACCACCAAAATACTAGCAATGTCATCTCTGTTAATTATTGGTCATTACAGCACTTCTTTTTTCAGTAGCTTTCCAAATTTCTGTATTTTATAATCAGACAGTACTTATTGAACCAATAGCTTTGTTGTCTTCAACCAATAATTCCAATTTGTGAAAATGTTCTTTATTTCTGCTTCTGTAGTTCTATTCTGAAGCCATGTCCAATATATTTAGCATATTTGCCTTTCAAGCGTATACTTTCTGAGCAGGATAGATTTCTTTACAGTACAAGATCATGCTCTCCAATTAAGCACACTTTTTGTTCCTTTTTATCACATTTATTGGGGGTGATACTGATTAACAAAATAAGCACACTTTGAAATAATGGTGGATATGATTTTAAACCCACTTCTGATCAACTGTATCAGATTGTGGGATCAGCCCATACCCCTTCTATTCTGTTCACAATGATTTTTTTGTAAAATGTTGCTGATGGCTTCTTGGTAGTGCAGTACAACATAGATTCATCCTGACCTGCATGTGTATTGACCTCAGAAAAAGAACCTAGGTTATATTGGTTGTTTTAACTCTAGTGATTCTTGCAGTAATTGTCTCTTTCTTATTCACATAACCCCAATATTTGAAAATCAGTAGCAGAGTCTTGTCCATATAATGTCAAACTTAACGTTCTCTTTTTATAAGGTCTACATTTTTTAAGATGAATAAAACATCTGCTTGTCTCCTAGGTAGCACCTGGGCATGTCTCCCTGATAAGATGGTCTCTCAAATTCACCAAGGGTAGGTTGACTTTTACATCTGCTATTGTTGGCTAAATTGCTCTTACCATAAAACTTAAAGGATGCTTTTCAGTGTGCCATGAAATTTTTCTTTTAGATTTAGATGTTTAAATACATTTTACATGGCAAGATGCTTTCTTACTATGCCTTTGCATTTTTAATTTTTTGAAATCAATACCTATTTTACATGTCCTGGTAGAAGACCATTCTCCTAGACCAGTGATGGCATGCGTGTCAGAGGTGACATGCGAACTTATTTTTTTGGTTGATTTTTCTTTGTTAAATGGCATTTAAATATATAAAATAAATACCAAAAATATAAGTCTTTGTTTTACTATGGTTGCAAATATCAAACAATTTCTATATGTGACATGGCACCAGAGTTAAATTAGGGTTTTTCAAAATGCTGACACGCCGAGCTCTGAAGGTTCACCATCACTGTCCTAGACAGCAAGGATTAAGGTACTCTTGTGCCTTGCTTCCCTGTGGAAACTGACAATAACATCATTATCTCCTGATATTATTCTTTAACCTCCCAGATGAATTTTTATACCATCTTCTAAGTTTCCACTAAATTGGAGAAATATGTTTTCTTTTAACTTTCTACTTTAAAGTAATTTTAAAATTTCAGTAGTACAACTAATTAATGTTTATCTAGATTCCTTGAGTGTCATCCTCTCCCACCCCGTTCTTCAAGTGTTTGAGAGTAAGTACAGTTAGGATACCCTTTACATCTAAATGCTTCTGTGTGTGTTTCTTTAAAAAATGTTTTAAAAAGAAAGAAAGTTTTCTTATACAAATGGAGTACATTTATATAAATCAGGAATTTGGCATTGATACTGATGGAGTTCAGGGCATATTACCCCACGATATGGCCCTGTGGAATATTACCTTAAGCTGTAGGAGTTTGAGAAAAATGTAGAAGCAGGCAGTTCACTTTGACCCACCACCCCATTTTCCCTTGAAAAGAAAATATGAATGAAACATACTTCATTTTCTATTCTTCCTGTACCAAGAGGAAGGAAAAACATTCTTATCACCAGAGTCAGGGAATTTGGGGTCCATTAATCTCTACAAACAAATATAAACAAAAAACTAACCCTTATCTTCCTACCATTGGCTACCCCTAACCCTAAACCCACAGTTTTGACAATTCTTCACACATTTGTTGTTTCTTTGTCTAAAAGATAGGAAAGCTTCCTGCCTCCTCACTTCATTTCTTCAGTTCTTTGTGCTCTTGAGAAGGCTCCCACGTGTATGTGTATGTAAAGATTAAATAAAATGTGTATGCTTTTCTCCTCTTAATCTGTCTTTGTCAGTTTAATTTTCAGACCCAGCATGAGGATGGAGGAAACATTTCTTTCTCTATAATACAATTCAATATTATTACATTAAAATGTATAAGTAAAGAATATATTCAAACGTTACCAGCTATTCTAATAGCCAAATACATTTTTATAGCCAAATACATTTTTTTTCTGGTCTGGGATCATATGCTGCATTTAGTTGCCATATCTCTTTAGTCTCCTATGTTCTGGAACAGTTTCCAATATTCTTTGTCTTTCATGACCTTGACATTTTTGAAGAGCACAGACTAATTATTTTGTAGCATGTCTCTCAGTTTTGATTTGTCTGCTGTTTCTTCATGATTGGATTCAGGTGATGAATTTTTAGTGGGAATACCACAGTCATGCTGTTGTGTTCTTTTCAGGAGATACATGCTATCCACCTGTCCCATTACTGATGAATTAACTTTGATCATTTTTTTTAAGATGGTGTCTGCCAGGTTTCTCCTATAAACTTACCATTTCCCTCTTCATAATTAATAAGTATCTTGTGGAAACATACTTTGAGACTTTAAATATCCTGTCTCATCAAATATTCACCCTCTAGGTTAATATCTATTGATGACTTGTGCCTGAATCAAATATTACAATAATTATTTCCATATATGAATTTCTAATTTTATAATTGTTCTACATTTGTTGGCTATATTTTTTTCCCTGCAATGATGTTTTTTCTTCTTCTCAATTTTAATCAATTAATTATTTATTTATATTAGAATGGCCTCATGGATTCTCATAATCATTTAATTCAATTACTTAGAAACTGTTATCATTATTTATTTTGATGCACAACTTGTCCCATGTTGGCCAGTGGGAGCCCTTTCAAACTGATTTGATTATTTTGACATGCCCTCATTTTAAGTATTATATGGGGGCAATTTTTTTCTTTCTGGATTCAAAGACAGCCCAAGGACAGTTTGTATTTTTTCAGCCCCAACCCTGGCATTAGCCAATTTTCCATTTTCCAAGAATCTATTTCCTTTAATTATAGAATGATGTTTAGGAACCAAGGTATGAAGGCTAGGTGAGGCCATTGCTACTTGAGGATAATTTCTTCTAGGTTGCTTTAGAAGACACACACACACACATACTATATCTATATCTATATCTATATCTATATCTATATCTATATCTATATCTATACCTATACCTATACCTATATCTATATCTATATCTATATCTATATCTATATCTATATCTATATCTATATCTATATCTATATCTATATCTATCTATATCTATATCTATCTTTATCTATCTATATCTATATATCTATCTAGCTATATCATCTATATGTCTACTAGTATATCTATATCTATATGTAGATATATATGTATAGCTATATGTATATCTATTTTATATATAGCTATTTCATTATATATCTATCCAGTCTATATCAATACCTACAGTTGAAATTCAGCACCAGAATTTCTTCATATTCGTGGTTGCCACTTTAATCTGACAATGGGAAATCTGGCTATCTCTCTATATCTTGATGTGTCAGAGAAAGCCTGCTTTTGTACTTAAAACTCCTGACAAGGGTTTTCAATTACAACTTAAATCATTGAAAACGGGCAGAATAAAGAAGTAGCAGACAATTGTAGACCATTATAGAGAATACTGAATTCCCTGCATATTCCCCCCAGTTTCTTTTAATATATTGCCCCCTCCCCTCATAGCCATAGTCTTCATTCATGGAATTTTTAAACATACACATACTTGGATTATCTTAAAGATTATCTTCAGATGGTGGCCTTACTTTACCATGAAGGTCTTTGCCTACTGAACAGCTTTGAGTCATGGCATTGAGTATGTTGTGAAGTTAGCAGTGATGTACCACCTGCAGGCCAGTGGGAGCACTAGCCCAGGCACAAGTAAAAAGGGGACCTGTCAGTAAAGAGTTTAAAAACAAAAATGAAACCAAATGAAGTCAGTCTGATTTACATTGTAACCATGCCTCAGCAAATTGAAACTTATTTAGTGAAAAAACAAGTTTCCTTGCTGGGGTGGAATGCTTCTATCTTGTCCCATTGGTGTATCACTGCGGTGAGTAAAAAAAATTATTTGAATCATTTGATTAACCCATGATCATACTGTATGGAAATATAGCTAGATTGTGTTATCATCATTACGTTCTTCTATGTGATTTCAAATGTATTTTTCATATTTACAGTATTCAAATTTCCAAGTGAAGAATTTGTGTGTTTCTTTGTTAGATTGATCAAATTTAAGGCAGTACATAAGCTGCTATAATTATTATTTCTCAAATGTGAATGATGAACAGACCCTTTTTAAAGGAAAAAGACATTCTCATAACTCACTCATGGACATGCATCCTTGCACCTTAGTTTGAGAAGGAATGACTTAAGAAATATGTTCAGTTTTTGAATAGTTTATTTATTCAGTTATGAGTGATCTCTTCAAGGATGTTTCTTTATAACTGATAAAGCATTTTAAGTTTACCATCAAAATGACAAATAATATACAAAACATACTTATGGACCTCCTAATTTTCCAGAACACATTTTCAAACCCCAGCTTGAGAAGTCCTGGGCTAGATTTTGAAGTCGTCCTCCTATGTCATTCGAAGAATCATCTCACACATGTTTTCTAGAGAAGCTATTGGATCTGAGACCATCTGCAACAGCCTGAAACATGTTTACCCCAGCATTTTGCTTTAATCTTTCTGGAGATATCAGACATTCTCACAGACTCAGTAACGTATTAGTTTTACTCCACAGACACCATTTATGCTTATGTCTTGAGTAGTGTCAGTCTTAGTAGATGTTAACTTTGTTAACATCCTTAAATTATCCTTTCAAAATTATGAAGAGTCCATAAAAAGAGATTGGGTAGTAATAGAAATCATTTTAGAATATGTAACTATTAATATTGAAGTTTTGAAAGAGAGACACTCAGTTGATGGTAAGAAGAAGCTCCATGTCTTCACTTTCCCTCTAGAAAAGCACCATGTGAAGAATATCTGGAGGACAGGAAACAAACATTTCAGGTAGAGGACTTCTTATTTCCTATACTATAAAATTGAGAATATTTAAAAAATGATTGAATTTCCACAAATTTAAGCTTTTTCTTTATGTTTTCAATGAAAATAGAATTCTCCAAGGCCACCTGGGACCTTTAATTGTTTTTCTTTTTTTCAACAAGAGTAAACATGAATGCTTGCTGTATTTATTAGTAAAAATTTATCAACTAGGCATATGCTGGTTTTAGAATTTATTTAATTTTATGTGGGTCAGAGATAGAGCTTAATTGAACCTATTTTAAATAGATGCATATAGTATAAACTCTGTACATTTTTTAACATATTTTAAAAATTTTAAAGAGTTTACAGCATTGTTTGGTTGCCAATGGTATTGTTAAACCATCCCTACTAATTCTGATAAACTATTTATTTACTTAGTAGCAGCATACCTGTTCTGCTGTCTGAAGATCTGGGTTCTAATCTAATTCACTTATTAACTAGCTTTGTGAAGTGAGGAATTTACTTAACCTGTATCAAACTCAATTTAATCTTGGAAAATAAAAACTATGAGTCCCCCCCCCCCCAATCCATCTCACAATTATACTGAGAGATCAAATAGGATTAAAGCATTTGAAAGTGCTTTGTAATTTTCAAATCACTATACAAATTTAAATATTGTGTTTATTATTGAATATTCAAAATAGTTTTTGGATCCATTTATATTTGAATTTGCTACATCCTAAAAATGATGATCTAGAATAGTGTTTCTCAAACCTGAGTGTGCATTAGACTCAATGGGATAGCTTGTTGAGCAGTCTCAGATTCTAGAGATCTGGGTAGAGCCTGAGAATTTGCATTTCCATCAGGTTCCTGGAGATGTTGCAATTGCTGGTCTAGGAACCACACTTGAAGTCTCACTAATCTAGAATTCAGGGCTGTGTTTCCCCATATATAACAAATACCTAGTAAATATTTGAAATATATTACATTTACTCCCTTAAGTACTTTCCTTATGCTTTTCTTTTCAAGTTTTATCTCCATTTTCTAGTAAAATAATAACCCATTGAATCAGAC
This sequence comes from Myotis daubentonii, assembly GCF_963259705.1. NCBI lineage: Eukaryota > Metazoa > Chordata > Mammalia > Chiroptera > Vespertilionidae > Myotis > Myotis daubentonii. The sequence goes on from NC_081843.1 coordinate 66,447,153, forward strand.
TCAAGTGTTAATAATGTGTGATAATCTGCAGCATATTTTATGCTATAGCTTCTTTACTCTGATCATGAGACCATTTTCAGTTGAGTAGATTTCATCTCTGAGTGTTCATCTCAATAATTATGGACATCTGAACAGAGTAATAAGTCAATAAGTATGTACTTTACTTCCTTTGTGTGTATATAAATTTTTAAATTCGAAAGAAAAATCATAAACATTCAGTCTTTTCCTAAAATTCAAATATTCTCCAAATGAGGTGATTTAAATCATAGTAGAGAAGAAAGGAAGAACGTTGCTACTCATATATACTTTTCTATTCATGTTCAAGGAACACATGTGTTCTAAGTTAAGCTATTTTCAGAATATCTTGCCTTTTAACACCTTGGGGAGGCCATTTACACTTTAATAAATCTCTGGAAAATTTATGGTAAATGTCTCTGAAAATAAACCTACCCCTGGAATAGAAATTATTAATAAAGGAACATTTTGATGACAAAGGAAAAATATATATACCCGAGGCTATGCAAGGTAAAATAGGAGCATGTAGAAATGATCTACTTAGAGTATGTAAGTTTCATTGACCTTAAAATTAATTTAAATGAATTGAGTGTCTTTTCCACAAAATGATCCTAAATGTACTAAGAGCAAAATGACTTGGATAGTCACTTTTATTTAAGTTTTCTATTTTAAGACCAAATTTTCAGATCAAGGCTCTAAGGAAGTTGGCTAAATTGGATGATTTCTTTTTTGTATGTATTGTTTTACCAGGGACAGATTCCTTCTTAAATTAGACTAGTTCTTTTCATACAGTGTCTTCAGGAAGTATAGTTGGACCAAATGGCAAGAAATATCAGCCAGAGGGTTTATGCATGCTGAAATGTATGGCTAAAAGAAAAATACATTTTGGCTATTTTTATGACTCTGCAGGAAAATCTCTCTTCCGGTTCTCTACCCTTAGCATGAATCCTCCAAGGGAACTGAAAAAAAGTAATGATGGAAATATTACCAGTGTTCAAAGAGTATGTGGTTGTCTCTTGAAGCTTATATCAAGATTGTCTGGCCCTTCCAGAGTGCATGACCACTTCACAGAGACATTATGTAAAACACCTGGTACATAAAAAGCACATCTTCAAAGATTGGAGGAATGTGAAATGATTTTGACCTCATTTCAGGAATTATATTTCTTAGACAAGGGGCCTATATTACTGTAATTTGGCCCATACCGAGACCCAACTTTGTTATTGAGAAATCTCAGACTGTGAAGATTAGAATCTTGTAATTCACCTTCGTTAAACTATTTTTGAAATGATGTCAATTAAGCACTGCAACTATACTCCTTCAATCTAGGGAACAGTCACCATATTGTAGCAATAAATTACAATTTTGAATTGCAAATGATAAAATTCATTCCTTAAAGATTATTCTGTCTCCCCTCCAATTTATGAAATATAAACTTAGTTATTATAGCTGTGAACACATAATATCCCTAGATTTCTCTTGCTGATAAAACTACCCCTTATTCCATGGCATGAAACTTAGTGAAGATCTGCAGGTGAAAGTCAAGAAATATATTGAAACCCAGGCGAAGGAGTTATATTTAGAATGCCAAGCAGAATTACACAAAAGGTACAAACTGAAGAGTCCCCGCAGAGTTACAGAGGAGGAGAATCTGGCCTGTCGCTCAGGTTAGAAGGCAAAAAATGAAACAGAAAAACAAATATCATCTGTTGTGTGATAATGAAGAAAAAAGTTGTGTAAAGGCAGCTGAAGACTGTTTTTATTGTTCTCACTTAGACATTGGGTCCAAGATTCCCAATCTGTTCTTGAATGTTTTTCAAAATCAGGTAATTACTAGGACTTGTGACCTTTTGTTAACAAAATGGCAAAGTCTACAATGTCAATGTCTCCTGGTGGATTCTTGTTTGAATAAAAAATCTTGACTCAAAGTTGAGTTTTACTTAATTTCTTTACACGACTTTGTAAAACATTTGTAATATTAGTAGCACTAATCTGGTGCTTAAATATCTTTGGTTCTTCTTTTCCACAAAGAAATGGTTTTGTTATATATGTGTGATTAGATATTATATCTTATGACATATCATTTGAAATCTCACAGTTTGAGCATATGTCAGCTATTCCTCTTTTTGCAGTCTCTTTCATTTCCAAGTAATTTCTTTTTTAGTTTGGTTAAATGTACTATTTGCATGGTTAACAAACCAGACAACTTAGAAAGGCATCTTTCTTTACTACATTATTATGGATAAAAGTAACTGTTTTATGCATTTGTATCCTGTTTTTGATTATGCCCCCCCCCTTTTTTTGGCTTCCCTTTTCTTGCACCAATGATAATGACCATTAACTTTCTGTGCTTTCAAGGCAATTCATTACGACAATCATACCTACCCATTACTGAAGCATTATTGACTAAGTCACAACAAAACGGGTTTAACTCCTTCATGGTTACTTCTATGTATCATTTAGTAGATAACTGTGGAAAACAAAGGAAGTTGAAAAGTTGGTATTTAATACCCCAATTGTCAGTAGCCTCAAATTTTGCCCTATGAGTTATTAATATTCTAAACATTTATTACATCAAATCTAAATGGGCTTCATTATGTCTATTACAAACTGACTCTGTAAGTTTCATTTCTGTCTATTTTTCTGTCTGCACTAAATTGGGTTGATTTAAACACCTCTGTTCTCCCTCACATCTAAATTAAATCCTCTAATTGCAAAATTAAAATTAGGCCTGTCTTATTTTTATTTTAAATGTCAGATTCTTGGGAAGAGGCTGGCCTAATGGGCCAGTTAGTAATCACTCAATCAATCAGTGTAAGCTCCCCCTTGTTTTTATTGTCAAGTTAGTTCAGAATATTAGAACTTCTCCCCTTCTTTGAGGTCTGACAGTCCTTGTGGGGTGTTCAGTATTGATCAATGCTTCACTCACCTTCTTGTGGCATTTGAGAGGGACCACCAACTAGCAATTATATTGCAATCCCTCAATTGTGGTTAGAATGGATTAGATGTTCACCAATTACTGTTCTCCTGATAATAATTCTCAGAGGGTGGGGCTCATCTTGTGAGGTTTTCTCAGATCCTGCCAATCATTGTCAGGAGCTTTTAAATAGAAACACTTTTCAACACTTCAGAAGCTCTTGAAAAAGACTTATGCATTTCTCTTTTGTTGTCTCTTTAGGTTTCTCACTGCTAATGACTGCTGCCAAGATATATAAATGGAATGGTTCAGCTAAGAGAAGAATATGAGGTTTGAAAAGTTCCTTTCCTCATGAAAATTTTACTTTCATTTTGTGATTGAGTTGGGACAGAAACTATGAGAGAAGGAAGCAGAGGATCTTTTCATCTAATACAGTTGACCCACCAGAGAGCAGTTGGTCCCTTAGGACAGCTTCCCTGACTATCTTATGGCTTGAGACCCAGAAACTCAAACACTTTTGGAAAGGGGATTTAGACCTGCTGAGATTGAAAGTAAATGTCTGAGTTCTTAAGAACAGATCATATTTGGACTCCATAATTTATGTAAATTAAAAGCAAGATGAATTCTAGAATAAGTACTTATATTTTGAATTTTGCAAAGAACGGGGGTTTTATCAATATCCATGAAGAGTAAGATAAAGAACCAGTCCTAGTTTGGAAGGTCTTTCCCAGTTAATCACTGAAAGTCCCCTGTGTTGGGAACCTAAGTCCAGGGCAAACCAGAACAGTTAGTTGTTCACTCAAGAAAGAGATACTAGTATGAGAATAGTAGAGACAGTTTTAATTCTCTCTTTTATTGGGCTTCTTTGAATTATATGTTCAGATATGCACCATAAGCATTTTGTTATTATATGCTTATAAGTGGAGCTATGCGTTTTTTATTTTTTTTATTCAGTGAATTTTAGAAATGATTTGATAGATATATCACTGGAGGGGAGAGGAGGTAAGAATATTCAAAGCCATGGACTTCATCACTTTCATGGATGAAATGGAAAAGTTCCTATGCATAGGAGATTTCAAAGCATATTTAAATAGAGAGTCATTGATATTACCACACTCATGCTTAGACACATAGTTATTTCCTCAGAATCAGTGTTTCATCATTTAACCTGATCATGGGCAAAGGCAGGCGTGACTTTGTCTTGAGAAATCCACAGAGTGAACGATCCACCTTGAGAGTTCATTTGATATCTCTATTGGCATGGATGATATATAGCTATGTTTATGAAAGTTGGCATATATACAGAAACCAAGATGGGAATTTGAATCTCTCTGGAATTTTTCTCAGATCAATTTAATAAAATATTTATGAAGATACTTTTTCTGTGGAGCTCCTGATTGGGCTGAATTGCATTGATGCTATGTACTGTTATAGTGCCAGAGGAACTGAGCAATCAATCGTGGGGAAGTACAGGAACACTGATAGTCAGGGTCCAAATAGCTAGGACTCAGAAGTAAAACTTGCTTAAGATGGTGTTTTATGTGATGCTGTCAGCATAAGAATCATGTGGGTGGTAGGCCTCCAAATTCACATGGAGGAGAATTTTCAAATACCTATGTTAAAGGTAGAGAGGAAAGAAATGTAGAGAGTTGAAGCATAAAGATCCTTCAGTACAGTATATGCTATTTCCTCCTACCAGCTCATGTCTTCTTCTTAATTTTTATTTTATGTTATCTTTGCCATCAAATGACATAAATTAGTAGTAACTCAAATAATGCAAAGATATGACAAAAGAAATATTTTAACTAGTGCGAAAACAAAAATCAAAATTTGATTAGTGCTGTAAAAGAGGCTCTAATACCAGTTGTTGGGATTAAGAAAGATGTTAACTGAAGATGGAATTAATGAGGTGAATCTTGAAGGTTGGGAGCCTGTCAGTGAAAAAAGGGGGAAAATATTTTGGTCAAAGGGAATGGTATTAGCAAAGCTTCTGGTTTGCAAGAGCACAAGGAAGAGTGACCAACCCATTTTTTTGAAATGTAGGGTAGAAGTAGAAGAGAAATGATTCAAAATTAGAAAGATAGGATAGGATTATAGTGAGGAAGATTTTAGGTGACAGAATGAAGGTGTGGTATAGTAGGAAATGGGGGAAATTTGAGAGATTTTAAGAAAGAAAATAGCATAATTAGCATCTTGATTAAAAAACCCACTAATTTGGTGGAGGTATAAAGACTGCATCAAGTAAGGAAAGACTGTATGCAGGGAGATACGTTCAGCAGCTCTTATGAAGGTAAAACAACAACAACAAAAAAGAACCAGCTCTGAAGGGCCGACTGAGATTGGAGAAAAAAGATCAGACTAGAGGGTCACTGATGGCAGTTGGACTCTATAGCACTTGGCACCTTATGGCTTGTCAGATGGAGGGAGAAGAGTAGAAAGATAATTCTGAATTTTGCACATGGATGAATGGAAGGTGGATTGCTGGTTCAGAGAGTAGAAATAATAGGAGAAAGAATAGATTTTTAGAAGGAGACAGGTGGTGAACAAGTTGAATTTTAAAGGACAGTGGGGTAGCCATGGATAGCTCCCCTGAAAAAGCTGTGCAACTTTTTTTTTTCTGAATGAAAACCAACTCAGGAAAATAATAAAAGTAATTTTTGAGGGAATATATAGAAACATATACATATATGAAAACATATTTGCAACTAAATTATACCTAAACTTTTTTTAATTCTTAAACATTTTTTGCTGCTTATTATTGCTACAGGAGTTTTATTTGTTTGTTTTTTTGACAGTTTTTTTTATTACCTAAACTAGACCACATAATTTTTAAATGTGTTTTTTATTTATTAGTATTATTAATTTTAGAGAGAGAGGGAGAGAGAGAATTATTGATGTGAGCAAGAAACATTGAACGCCTGCCTCCTGCACACCGCCTTCTGGGTTGAGCCTGCAACCTGGGCATGTAGCCTGACCTGAAATTGAACCAGGGACCTCTTGTTGCATGGGACAGTGCTCAACCAACTGAGCCACACCCGCAGGGCAGACCAGATATTTTTTTGTGGATGTTGAGAACCAATAGTGTACAGACAAGGGATTTGGAAAGTTTGGGAGTGTAAAGTTAATTTGGCATGAAAGTTCAGCCTCAACCTAAGACTGAAAATATCTGCCTGATTCGAAGAAACCAAGGTGCTGGTTAAAGTACAGAGGAGTGGTGCCATTAAGGCTGCTGGCTGAGAAAAGGAGGCTCTTTGTGATTGCAGAAAATGTGACAGCATGAAAGGAGCTTGTGGGTTTAAAATACTATGTAAAAGACAGAGTGCACTTTTCAGCTGCTAATGAGTATGTTATCAAAAGGGAGCACACGTGCTGTCCCACTTTCCAGAGAGGGGAACAGATGTGGGGTTCTCCTGGAATCTTTACTCCAGGGTCTGTTCCTTTTTCATGTCTTTGTAACAGACTGTCTAATGATTTCTAAACAAACTCCTAACTGCATTCTCACCCATAGTCAGCTGTTTGTAGCTAAGCCATGGCGCATTTCCTAGCTCTGTCAGTGGTTGTGATGATGGTAGAACTCTTGGCTAGAGAACTATACTAGGAAGGATAGGCTAGTCCATGCTGCCGTAACAAATACACCCTGTAATTTCAGTGCTTTCACACAGCAAAGCGTGGTGAAAGGCAGCAGAGATGCTTCCCCAAGCTGTGATCTGAGATCCAGGTTCACTCCCTGTTGTGCCGCCTCCATCTCAACACATGGCTTCCAAGGGAGCCACCAAAGGGTAAAAGAGATTCAGAGGAGGCACTGGGCTCTAAACTGCCACCACCTTCAGGTGATTTGTGTCACTTCTGCTTGTAGGGGTCCTCAAACTACGGCCCGCGGGCCACAAGTGGCCCGCCGAGAACATTGATCCGGCCCGCCAGGTGTTTTTGCCGCCTCTGTGTGCGTAGGAATGTGTTCATAGTTTTTTTTTTAAACTATAGTCTGGCCCTCCAACAGTCTGAGGGACAGTGAACTGGCCCCCTGTTTAAAAAGTTTGAGGACCCCTGGTAGAGTCTTATGGGGGCCAGAACTAGCCCTAATTAATATTAGATTATAATGTTAACCTAACTGTAAGAAAGGCTGGGAAATGTCCAGAACCGATTTAATAAGTAAGTGTTTCTGCTACAATCCAACTTCCTAGTCACACAGAAGATCCCCTTGCTCCTTTCATCCCACTCATAGAACAAACCCAACCCTTCTTCAAGGAGATGGTCTAACTCATTCAATCACTGAATCACTGAATCCAACTCAAAATACAGGAACTCTGTACTCATGATAGCTTCTGAGTTAGATCTAATTGTGTCTTTATTTTTTCCAGAATCCTATGAACTTTAAAGACAAATTATATCTACTGGAATACTTTAATTAGACAAAGGGAAGGATTGGAAATAGTCCATAGACCTTGGTTCATAGCAAATCTGAAACCCCACTGCACAGATAAGATGAAGGCCCTTACCTTGAAGTTGCGGGGGGGCGGGGGGGGGGGCGGCGAGGCAGGGAATGGGTGGGAATTTCCTTAATTAGGTCCTGATCCTACTCTATTCTTTTGTCTATTGTTCTCAGTGGTCCCAGGTGAGGAGGATGCTAAGGAATGCGCCTTCTGTAACTTTAGCACCTTCTTCTCAGCTGATTTCCTGCTCTTGGAAGGCTGGGGGCCAAAGAATTGTTTTAAGTCTTGAGCAGACACATGATTATAAACAAGTCATGTGGTTTATTTGGCAATGCAGTTACTTTGCAAACTTAATAGATTTTAAATTAATTTGTTTCCAGTAAATTTCATGTTCCAGGTACCTACCCATAGTTCTTTTTTTAATCCTTTAATCTTCTACATGCCTTTGCTCCTAATATGCTTTCTCTCTTATTTTATAAGGGCTACCTTGAGACTATTAAGCTTGAATTTAAAGGCCATATCCTTAATTTGATCTTTGCAATGAATCACTCTATTAGCTCAGACTGTTTGCATTATCATAAATTACAGGCTGGACAAGTGTCCTGATGTAGGTTTTGGAAGAGACAATATGTTAACATCATTTTCATCCATGGTTCTCAATGCCTTCCAGGGGAGATGGTCAATGTCTCATACGTTTATTTTTATGGAAGCATGGATGGTGCTACTGCTACTGGTATCTAGTGGGTAGAGGCCATGGATGCTGATAAACATTCCACAATGCACAGGGCAATCCCCATAGCAAAGGATTATTTAGCCCAAAATGCCAAGAGTGTCAAAGTTGAGAACCCAACCTTCCAATGCACACAGACATATTCTAGTACCTCCCATCCTCAGCTAGACCAGAATTTTTCAACAGTTTTTAGATAAATTGAGAGAGCTATTTACCTCTTTCAGATTTCTTTGAAATACCTAGGATTGATATTCTAGGACATTAAGCTAAATCCAGTGATAGTTCATCACCTTGGAGGAAATTAGCTATAGTTATTTTACATATTTTGATATAGCTATATGATATGTGTCCTTAATACAATTCTAAGCTGATAGCTGCTATCTAACTATTTCAGAATAAGTTATTTGCAATGTTTCTTGCCATAAAAGGTGGCTTCTGCAATATATAAATGTTAAGCTTATCCTTTAGAAAAAATTAGAAGTCTAAAAAGTTGGTCAAATATTACCTTTCTGGAGGATGAAAACCTCAACTTAAAATTATAGAAATATAATCGACCAAATGTAGTCATGATTATGGGCAAAAGTAAATTACAAAACAAGAAATTCTGTAGTTTTCATGTAAGGTAATATTAAAACTGTATTCCTGGGAACTTACCTCTCTCTCTCTCTCTCTCTCTCTCTCCTTGAAATAGTTTGGAGCGACTGATAATTAGCATTAATTTTATGAGCTAACATTGTTATAGAAGGTTAACTTGATCTTAAAGTGTACTACTTAGTGAAAAAGTCCAGAAGAAGGCTATAAGATGAACTTTTTTCTATGAATAAATTATTGTTCAAAATTACTAGTGTTATCTCCAAAAAAAGTGTATTTTAAGTTAGAGGATTTATATTATCTTGGTCTTCTAATCCATTATCAATACTTTTCCCATTTTTATCACTATATCTGTTTCCTTCTGGCGATCATCTTAGCTGTAAAGAGAAGGAATACTTGAAGGAAATGCCCCTTGGGTAATATATCTGCTCCCCAAAGCACATGTCTTCATAATAATCACACACTTACATTGCTCAATAAATATAAGGGGAGTGTCTTACAATCTGCTACATTATTTGCACTCCCTATGCCTTATTTCCATTTTGCCTTTTTTGACAGTTTTAGATTTGAGGCACATGGATTATCACTTGTTTTAAATGACATATTATTTTTGCAGAGAAAGAAAAGGAGTCAAAAATTAGGGAAACTGTCCAATTTCTTATAAATGGGAATATCACAAGTAGAACACCAGCTTGCTCACCTTGTCCTTGGCCCTAACATCAAACTCTTATATGCTATGTCTTTTTTGTAGTTATGAGTAATACCCCAAATATTTTACAGCACAGTCATGAGTCACAAAGCAGAGGAACTATAAATACTCTTGTTCTCGAGAAACAATGACGCTATCTATTCTTTCACATTCACCCACCTCATCTGCTGTCTTATTTAAGGTTAAGCTCTTTTTTAAAAAACAACTTTTTCCTACTTTAAACATTTAATCTCCAGTACAAGTTTTGTTTTCTAGTAAGCAGTTTATTTGATCTGATGCTTCATAAATGTATCTAAATCTAGCTCATCATTCATTGCTAGCTACACCTAAGCATATACACAAGTCTGAATTACTCCACTCCTAGTCAAGGAAAAGAACAAAAAGTAAGAATGGTAGACATGTTTATCATTAATATCCTACTGGGTTAATCAGCATCCTTCAGAATGCTATGAGACTTTTGATGTATTCAGAAAATCACTGCTTTGATCTATAGACCTCTCTTTAAACACATACATACTGTACAATAGTTACAGTTTTTGAAAATGTGATCCTCCAAATAAGGTAGTAAATAACATTAAGTTACCAACTTGTCTCTTTGAGTAACCTAATTCCATGCTTAATTTTGAATCTTTCAGTGAGGCATTTATGTTTAAAATTTATAGCTAACACTATACATCTATTCTAAAACTAACTACATACAAACAAGATTGGCTTTTTAAAATGACATGTGTATTTCAGAACTGTTAAATTGTTGAATACTTGTGAATGTGAGAACACAAGAGTCATGGTAATTCACTGAAGGAGAGGACGAAGGGAAAAGGATGATTTACAGGGAAAACTCAGATGCTAGATTGAGACAACCTGAGTTAAAAGCTGAGTCTCCAATTGTGCAACTCTCTCAATTTCTTAAGAGCTTTGATCCTCAGTTCAGTTGCCCATAAATGTGACATAAAAATACCTCTGTCTTAGAGTTTGAGGTGTTAAACAAGATGGAGCCATACATGGGACATAAAAAAAAAAACAATTTAAAAGTTCAGTTTCATGAGGACTGTGGAACTCTGGTAAAATCACTGCATTAGTTGTGTCATGGTTTGCATTTCAGTTTTGGAGTTAATGTATTCAGGTATGTGCCTGGCACATGGTGGGCACTCAGTAAATGTTGAATAAGAAAATGCTGGCTTAAGCAGAAGTCTTGGAAGTCAACTAGGAATTTAGTAAAAGAGCAGAAAAATACAGAATGGGAATAGGTTCATCATTTCTTTCTTGACTATCTTTAGATTCAGGATTGATGCCGTATTTCCTGTAGCAGAAGGATACACTGCCTGATCATTTCAGGTTTATTATTCTTGATAATTGTGTTTCAAGTACTTCCATTATATATTTGACTAATCAAGGCATTACCTTCTCCACAACCTAGTTTTTCCATTGAAAATGAAATGCTACCAGTTTCTCTGAGTTGGAAAATTTACATTAGCTCTGTCTCTGAAGGGGTCGGGGGTCAGAAGTGTGGGAAGGTGAGGGGTGGCTGCTTCCACCCTGCCATGCTTTGATATAGGCATGGCACTGGGTGTTCCTGTGTGCTTGTCCAGTAAATATCCCTGTGCCAGAGAAGTGAAACATCAAATAGCAAATAAAACTTGGCATACATGGCAGATGGAAAGAGAGATTGAGGAGGAAAGCTAAATGGGTTGTGTTTTAGGCTTTAAACTGCATTCCCCCCCCCCCCCCCCCAGTTTGCTTAAAGAGGGACTCCACTTCTTCATTTTGCAGGAGCCTCACCAATTATGCAGCTCATGCAGCTATATGTAGCGGAATCTTCAGATGCTTAATGATCCTTCCTGACACGCCCCCGCTCCCCCCTCGCACCTTCCTCTCTGGCTGTATCTGGTAGAATGTATCTTCCTCACACAGCTTTGCAGCCTCACTGACCTTCTGTCTGTTTCTTCTACATCAGCTATTTTCAACCTTTTTCATCTGATGGCACACATAAACTAATTACTAAGATTCTGTGGCACATCAAAAATATCTAATATTTTTTGCCGATCTGATGAAAAATAGGCATAATTTTGATTCATTCACACTGAACTGTCTAAGGAGGTTGAAGATATAAGCTGTTAGCAGGAGCAGGAAAAAGAGATCCCTATATATCTGAAGGGGCCACCAATAATGTTTGCCATGGCATCCAGCTGGTAGAAGTAGATAAAATGCAGGTGATTGCAGCCAGAGAGCAGAGTCTTTGTAACCTCTAGTAGTTGTCCATTTCATAAGAACCAGGACATAAGACAGAAATAGAGCAGGGACCACACAATTCCTAAATTTTATAGAGATGCCAAAGAAAACAAACTAATTGGTCTTGGTTCAGTAGAATTGGAAACCTTGGAGACCCACAGATATATTAGATTCACAGGCACTAACTTCAGCGCCTTAAGGAGGAAAAGGGTAGTGAGGCAAGGGAGCAAAACATTCACAGAAATAGTCCTCAATTATTCATTAATATATTTGGGCACACACTTATAAAGTAAAAACATATTTGAAATTGCAGTGATCCCATGGCTTCACATGGCATAGTACTATGAGCAGGAAATTTAGGTTTGATTTTCATCTTACTGCATACAACTATTCATCACTTTCACATATGTCATGAAATTGCAAAATATCTTTGAATGGAAGATTTGAGAAGATGCACACAGAGAAAGTTCACTCTGGAGAAGAACAAAAGGAGTTCATTTCAGAAAACTTTGGCTGTACATAAGCTGTGTAAAATATTTAACATTAAAGAAGTCAACACCCATTGGATGAGGAGCAGCGGCTCTCAACCTGTGGGTCGCGACCCCTTTGGTGGTCGAACGACCCTTTCACAGGGGTCGCCTAAGACCATCCTGCGTATCAGATATTTACATTTCAATTCACAACAGTAGCAACATTACAATTATGAAGTAGCAACGAAAATAATCTTATGGTTGGGCCACAACATGAGGAACTGTATTTAAAGGGCCAGAAGGTTGAGAACCACTGAGGAGTAAGGCGTTTCTTTGTAGCAGCTATTCAAAACAACCATATGAGAAATGGCTGCATTAAAACTTTATGAAAAAGAAGATTAAATTGCCATAGACAGAGGGAAACATTTAAAGAATGGACCCTAAGAATACACATCATTTGATCATTTGATAATAGCCTTGACCAGTATTTATAATAAGGAACACACTGAAGGATACACTTTGGATTAAGACAGAGTTGGTTTTAAATTGTAGTTTGGCTCCTTGTGTATTTTATGACCTTGAGTAAGTTACTTAAACTCTCTGAGTTCATTTTCCTCATCTTCTCTATGGCTGTTGACAAGTTTTTATGAGGATAGAGTGATATATATATATATATATATATATATATATATATATATATATAATCTGACATATAGTCAGAAATTGCTGGCAGGTAAAAGAGATCCCTTTCTCCCACTCCCCAATGCTTGAGGCCTTCTGCTTCCTTTGATCCACAAGGTATAGGCATCTTTACTTTCAATTCCATCTTTGTTAGTGGCAGAAGGAATCAGTAGCTATCAAGTGGTGGATGAACACGAATAGATTCTGTACTAGGCCTGGGTGGTTTGTGATTGAGTGAGTAAAGGAGGGAGCAAGTGGATCAAAGGTTAAGGATATAACAGAAAGTTCTGATTCCCAATGAAAGATCCCGTTGAAGTGCATGGATTCACACAGAATACATTCCTTAAGCACATAATAGAGTCATAATGTTAAAGTAGAAAATATAGATACATGGTATACAGTTTTCTTTTTCCCTTGGGATATAAAATATGTGATATAATATCTAATTATATCTTGCCATTTACACACAATCTTCAATAATTTATTTTCAGCATTTTGTACAAGGTCCTTAATTTTATATTTGTTCTTCGTATTTGGGCTTAAACCTAATGCAAGTCTGATTGGGGTTAAGATGTGCCATAATGGGAATGCCTAATGATTTCATCTTTGTTTCAACTGTATTAAGCTTTTGAGACCTATGATTTTTATCACTATTACCAGCATTTTCAATGTTCATTTTCTATTCATTTTGGCAAAATAATAAGGGCAAAGAGCAAAAAATATTCAAATAATTGCATGAAGCCTGCTCTTACAGACAAAGATGGCATGGCTGCCCAAACAGAACTCTTGGCTGTCAGGCGGTGCCACCACACATTAGTGCAAAATGTTCGTTGATCTGCTGATGTATGAAAGTCTGGATTTGGCATACAAAAGGCACTTTGGAATGTCGATGTATAATGCATGAAAGTGTTGGCTGTTCTGAAGCTGAAAATATGAAAGTCGGGGACAGCATGTATGTATATGAACAAAGAAAAGGAGACAGATATAGTTAACCATGTCTGAGTTTGTCCTAGAGGTGTTAAGGAAGACCCCCAAGTGGAGGTGACTTTGAGTGCAGTCCTTCAGGGTGAGTAGACTTGGACTAGAGATTGGCCCACAATCTAAATGTGAACCCATCTCAGAACTGTCAAAGAAGGTGGCGTGTACAGGAAGGATGAGGGCAAAACATAGAGTGTGGGAAGAGACAAGAGGATGTTAGTTTGGAAACAGAGTTTGAAGAATCCTGCATGCTATGTCAAGGAGTTTGTACTCTAATTTGTAAGTCAGTGGGTCCTTTTACGGTTTAAAAAATGAATAAAAAAAGGTGATTTCAGTTAAAAAAAATCTGATTTCATGCTTTTCTCAAGAAAATACAACACTGAGTCTCTGTTCCTATGAGGCAATACTTGGCTGGAACAAATTTGCTGCTGCATTTTTCACACAGGGCTTCTGCTCTCCATCTTCTTTTCTTCTCCTTGTCTGGCTTCACTCATAAATGACCTGCCTGGATTCGGCAGGCATTTAAATCCGTGGGCTCTGAATGTGGTGGGGACTATTAGAGACTTACAAGAAAAAGAATGATCAGAGAAATTTATTTGAAAATTTTATCATAAATTGGATACTGTGTTAGACTCTGTCCAGTAGAAATACAGGTCTGGGAGCCACACGGAAGATGATTGGAGTGGATGTGTTGAGAGAAAGAGAGACACAGTGACAGAAAGATGCTAGAAAGACAGAGAAACACAAGGAGATTATTTAGAATTCCAAGTGAGAGGAGGAGATCTGGGTATCTTCTGTATTTTTGTGAATTACATAGCACTAGACACATTGCCTTGCATATAATAGGTACTCAATAGATGTTGGTTGAGTTAACATATGTGCTGATAAACATTTAATCATTGTGTGGACTTTTTCATGCAGCCTTTGGGCCCTAGTTTATCATTTACTAAGAGTAAGTAAAGAAGTAGAATTTGGGACAGTTCCAAGTAGAGACTGACACTAGAGATTTTGTGTAAATTGTTTTCAATGTTTGACATGGTACAGATTAAGCAAAATTGAATCTTCTCCAATTTCAAATTCTGTATTGATTTTGAGAAAGATTACCTTCAAAGTCAATTGTATTGAGTATGTGAGGGTTAATGAAATGATTTGTTTTATATTAGTACTTTTAATTGTTTTATAAAATACTGAGTAGATTCAAATCCATATTTATAAAGTATTGGTAATGCACAAATAATAATTATTCAAGTAATGCTTGTGTACAGATCACAAAATTGCAAAATAAAATATTAAAATTTCTGAATCCATTCCAATCTCATGTAACTCAGAGAAAAACCACTACTCTGAATTTGTGTTCATTTTCTTGCCTTTCTTTATATTTTTAACCTTATGTTTCTAATACTAAATCATATAGTGCTTACTTTTGCATGTTGTCTTTAACTTTTCATAATTGGAATAATACTGTAGATATTCAGTGCCTTACTTTTTTAACTCAGTATTAAGTTTCAGAGGTTAGACATTGATGCAGGTAAATGTAATTAATTGACTTTCCATTATATGATGACACCCTGATTTATTAATCTATTACATTTTCAGTGGACATTTGCTAATATAAATAGTGCTATTATGAGTGTTCACTTAGTGTGAATATATGTGTTTCTTTAGGGTTTAAAACTAGAAATGGAATTTCTTAGCCAAAATCAATGTGTCCCTTCAAATTTGCTAGATGATATCAAACTGTTTCCCAAAGTAGTTTACTGGTTTACACATTGACCGGTAGTATATACATGTATGAATGTGTAAATAATTGTTTGCATCAAATGCTTGTCAGCACTTGGTGGTGTCAGACTTAAATTTTTGCACATCTAGTAGGTACAGGATGCTATCTTACTGTAGTTTTAATTTACATTTCTTTGAAAAAATAATGGAATGGATCACTTTTATATTTTTTTATTACCTGTATGGAATTCCTCTTTTGTGAAGTGTCTGTTCAATTATTTGCACATTTTCTCTTCTGTTTTTCTTATTTATTAGCAGAACTTCTTTGGAAATTCTAGATCCTATTCCTTTGTTACATATGTTAAAAACATTTTCTCTTTTTCTCTGGTGTCTTTTATTTAGTAGAACTGCTTAATATGAGTGTGGTTCCCAATTTTCAGTTCTACCTTGCATAGGATGCACTTTTTATATAAGTTTGAAAAAGTTTTTTTATTAGTGAGTTTATAAAACAGTCTACTATAGTATCTTATAAAAGTTTTATAGTTTTGTTTTTTTATATTCAGGACTCTATGACCACTGGATTGACTTTTGTGAGGTATGGGGTAAAAATTCAGTTCTATCTATTTTTTCCATATGGAAAATTGCCCCAGCACCACTTATTGTGAAGTCCATATTTTTTCCATTGATCTGAAATGTCAACTTTGTCACAAATCAAGTTTCCATGAATGTGTGGGTCTTCTTCTGGTGTATTTTGTTTGACTAGACTATTTTTCAGTCTTTGTGGCAGTACCACAATGTCTTAATTTCAATAATTTAAAAGTAACTATTGATATCTAATAAGAGATACATTTCAACTTATTACTCAGGAGAATCTTAGCAATTCTTAGCCCTTTACTCATCCATTTCTAATTAGCTTATCAAGTTTTGCTTAAAAATTTTTATTTAGGGATTGTTTAAAATTTTATTGATAAATCTGGGGAGATTTATGATATCAAATCTTTCAATTTTATAATGTTCTCTATACAATTTTATAGATTTTTTGTTATATTCCTCAGACTTTATATATGTTTATAAAACATTAAATAACACTTAAAAACATTGTACATTCTAAATTTGTGGTTGAGGTATAAAAAGTAAAATTTAATTTTGCATGCTATTTTGTATCTTGCGGGCTTGTTAAACTGCCTTCCATTCAATTCTCAAGAGAGAATTTCTATTTGCCACTGTGTGGCGTCTGTTTGTATTACATAATTTGGGACTGCTATAAATTTAATTTTGATGAGATTAATAGAATATCTACGAGTGTGAATTTTAGCTAAAAACCCATGTGTAAACTGTCTTTTGCTTATGAAATCTCAGGGGAATACCTTTAATTTCACTTCTGCTATGAAGGTTGGACCTTTGGGGTTACAGCTATTTAGGAATTTTCACATAGACTCCACTTCCTACCCAGAGTAAGCCCTGATTTTTGTCTTTTGTCAGTTGAGTTCCTAAAATCAGGAAAAAGAAACTTTAAGTTTACTTTGTTTGTAAATCCTTCAGGAGAAACCTAGTTTCAGCAATTCTTTTAACACTATTTTGCACCTTCACTTAGATTTTAGTCTGAATATTTGTTATTTTCTTGTGAATTAAGCAAAGCATTTAAGAAGATATTAACATTTTTACAAATTCTTCAAGGGGTTGGAGGGTGCCATATTGCCAGAAATGGAAATCTGACTCTACTTTTTGACCAGCAAATATGAATGTAAAATTTGGAGGAGAAAGAAAAATTATCATTGGTTTTATTAATTTCCTTATCACAGGGTCTCAGCACAGGCACGCCAGGTATCAGAGTGATTCCTGACTGTTGCACAGAGGCCAGAGAGCTCTGCTGCTGTGGAGAAGGTTGTTCGCAGGGAGGCTGGCAGGAGTCTCACTGTGCAAAAGGGGAGGGAGAGTCAGTATGTGTATCGCATATAGGGTCACCAGGTGAAGTACAAGATACCATATATGGTTGCCAGATTACATACAGGACCTCTGGTTACATTTGATTTCAGATATACAATGACTATTTTTAAGCACGCGTACCAAATATTCTTTTGCATTCAATTACCCCTCATCCCAAATAGCCAAGGTGTTTGGATAGAGTGGAGATTATGATTTATGACCATCTATTGTAACTGATAGCTTTAGAATAGTACTTTGTAAATGTTATTGTGTTATTCACATCACCACCAGGAGGACCTTGTCACACTGTAGATTCTGATTTTGTAGGTCCGAGGTGTGGCAGGAGATTCTGCATTTCTCATGTGGATAGGCTCTGCTTTCAGTGTAAACATGGAACCTCCCCTTCAAATAAGATAAATTTTGAACAACAATCTGTTCTCAGCAGACAAGAACTTCCTGCTGCTCCCTCCTGGAACCTTCAAGGCAGAAATATTTTGTAATCATGCTTGTAAATATGATTGATAAATTTTGGCTATGTGTTTAGTAGGTCCAATTCTTGTAGCTAGCCCTTCCTAAAACATATTCTCAAAATATCACCTTAGTGTTAAAATGCTGAGGTATTGGACCCCAGTGCTGTTCCCTTGCCCATTTTATATGGATATATGTAGTTCAGGATGCTTCACAGGCCAAGTAAACATCAGTTTGCCATATGTGGTATTCCTTGGAAAAATTCAATAGAAACCCAAGGGGAGGAACTATTTTGGATAGAAAATTCTAAATAAGTCACAGCTTTTCCCTATATGTCCCCCTATATTTGAGGCAGAATCCCCTTATAATTCTTGCCTAATGTAGTTTCTATTATACCAATTGCATTGAGAGGAATTTTTTTTTACCTGCTGAGTTTTTGTATAAACTGCATGTAGCTGTAAATGGGGAGATAGTAGTGTAACAGAGATAGAATGAAGAGACTTGCTAAATTTTATAAATACTCCCTTTCTACTCTTACCTCTGGCCAGTTCAAAACTAAACTTACAAAAACACATGGGAATGCCTGGAATAAGGGGAGTAACTCTCTGGAGTTCGATTTTCTAACATTTTTGTTAGAGGCTAGAAATGTGCTCTTCGTTCTTTGGAAAGCCTGTTTTTAGTTTTTTTCATGAGATGAGAGGATCATTCAAATGCACAAAAAGTTCAGAATGTTCACAATAGTACAATATAACATCAGTAATGATTGTGATTTCCATATCACCTTATATCCTGGATCTTTTTATCTGTATGTGAATTTTTGTAGAATTTTAAATTTGCTTCTATTCCATAATAGTGCAGTATTGGTCATTATTTGCCATTATTCTGAAATGTTCTTTCATTAATTTTTCCTAGAATTACCATGAAAGTAAATGCAGATCATGATATATTTAAAAAACAACAATGAAAAATTTTTTTCTCCTAATTCATCAAATGTCATTGCTTTTGCATGTGAATGGTTATGTCTCATTAATGGCTCTGTGATGTAACTCTGCAATTAATATTTATATATTAGCTACAGTATCTGTACTTATGGAAAAAAGAATTATATAGTATAAAACTGAATGTTTTTAAGCATTCAAGTAAACCAAAACTATTTCCTCAAAAATGTGTTGAAAGGATGTAACAATCTAGCATGTGATTTTAATTAATGTCCAAGTAACTAAAAATGCATTTAGTTCATAAAGAAAACATATTGACATCTAATTATGGATCATAGAGTTTGGTGCAGTGAAACCGTAGTGCATCTGTTCAGTGAAAACATAATCATGGAGAATACTAAATGGCACAATATATAATGAAAAGTTAAAATAATGCACAAATAAGACCATTAAAAAATCACAGTGTGAAACTAAATAGAGTTGGAATTTAGCAAGAGAGGTCTGTTGGCTTTGGAGTTATTGATAACAGATTTTCAGATTCATACAAAACTTACTGTGTTAATCTTAACGGTCTTGCAGCAGAATTATCTCTCCCTTCTCCTTTAATGGAATTTTTTTTTTTTTAAGTAGAGGGGGAAATTCCGTTAGTCCACTTTCAGACTTATAATATGTATGGATTGAACTAAGGGTTATCTTTTTGATAAATCTTCTTTAAAATTAATAATGTCAAAGACTAACAAATGTCAGGGATGTTGACTTTATTTTTATAATATCAACCCCCTTTTCTCAATTTCTGCTGCTTTATTTCAGGCCTTCACTTCCTCTCACATGGGATTTCAATAGCCTCCTCACTGATCTGCTAGCTGATTCAGTTGGTTCATGGTCGACCCCAGACCTCCTGATCTCTTCCCTTCTAATCTACTCTATACCTTACCAGCAGTGGTTCTCAGATTTGAATTTGCATCTGAGTCACCAGGAAGACTTGTTAAAACACACAATGTTGGGCTGCTCACCAGAAGTTCCAATTCAGTTGGTCTGGGAATAGGTCCCAGAATTTGTGCTTTAAAGATACCAAGATGATGATGATGTTATGGGTACAGAGACCACATTTTGAGAACTCTTAATAATCACCTTAAAGCCAGTCTTGCCCCAGTACTTCCATTTTCAAAGCCCTTTATTGGCTTCTCATGGACTTTGGAATCAAGTTCAAACTTAGCAAGGTTTTGGGGATATCTACCATGCAACCCCCAATTTACCTTTTCTGTTCATCTCCAAATTGTCTTTTCCTGGGTACTTGATGCTTTAGTAAACAGAATACTTCACTGTTATAGAACATGTCCAAATACTTTCTACCTTCCTGCATTTGTATTGCTATTCTAATCTGCCCAGAACCCCCTTCTCATTGTCTCCATATTTCAATCATTCAAGGCTCAGCACAAATGCTCCCTCTGCACGAGCACCTCTGATTTTCTCTCATTTACGTAGCTCACAAATAATGTCACCTTCTCTGAACTCTTCCCATATTTCATTTTTCCAAAATTGATTTCTACTTTCTCTATTGTTTATTATATTTACCTGGCTGCATACAGAAATTATTTTATTAGCTTGAGAAATTATTTTATTATTTTGGAGCAGAGCTTGAGTTTTGTCATCTTTTCTAGCACAATATCTTTAAATAGAAGTTACCAATAAATATTTGTGGATTTTGTTATTTATATAATGATCATGAAAATAGCAATGATAAAAGTGATGATGACAATAATAATCCAAAGTGTCTGTACTGCACATTTCATTCTTTTTCCCTTTGTCTGTCTTTAGCATCAGAAGAACAGATGGCCATCTTTTGTCAGTACTTGAATTCTGTTTCTAAGAAACATTAAGTCTGCACCAGACCTCACTTGTTAGGCAAAGCTTCTAGTAAGGGGACAATCTTTGAATTCATCAGATGTATCTTGATGCCCTAGTTCCCCTTTTCCTCACTTTCAATCATTTAATAGCTTCATGTTTTTTTTTCTTTTTTTCATTCCTATCTTAAACTTATTCACACTGAGATGTAAATGACTGCAGTAGCTCTCTTCATTCATGATTCATTCAATAGTTATTCACTGAGCATCTAGTCTGGGACACTGGGAATCCAGCATGAATTAGACAATATCTTATAGAACTTTTATTCTTTTCAGGGTAGCAATAAATAAACCAACAAAAATAAGGAAATACCAGGTATGAGCAATGTTGAGCAGAGAATTAGAATAGAGCAGGGAAAGGTGAATAGAGAATGACAAGCTACTTTAAATTTTGGAGTCAAGAAATGCATTTCCTGGAGGAGGTGACATCTAAACTGATATCTGAATTTAGGGCAGGGCCATCCTTGGCAAAGAGGGAGAGTAGGTCCAGGGAGAGGTAAGAGCAAATGCAAGGTCTATACAGATGGGGATGAACTTAGCATGTTATGTCTGGTTCTCCTTGAAAAGAAGGAGTCTAGAGAATGAGTTTGGGGAGAGAAGGAGGGACGAGGTCATGTAGGATTTTGATATGCTGGTAAGATTTTTATACTAAGCACAATAGAAAGCATTTTGAGCTGAATCTGACTTACAATTTAAAATATTAACAACTCTGTTGTGTGTTATAGTAGGATAGAAGCAGGAAGACTAGTTAGGAGATTGGTTTTTCCAGGTGAGAGAAAATGATGATTCAGGATAGGATGGTGAAAGTGGAAACACAGAGAAAAATTTAAAAGGGATCTTGGCAGGGCTTGCTGATGGTTTAACTGTGAAGTGTGAGTAAAAATGTGGGTCATAAGTAATAGTTAGGCTTAAGGCTTGACTAATTCAAGGGTGATGGGTTTTTTATTATTATGGAGAACATTTAAGGAGATGCAGGTCTAGAGGTAAAACCAAGGTTTCACATAGCACAGTGTAATGTGTTATGTAGTAGTTAGCATCATAGACTTTGATGTTAGATATATCTGTATGTAATTCCTAGTTTAGGTATGTTCTAGGTCTATTTCCTTGAGCATAAATGAAGAGCAATATTAACATAGATTGTGAAAATGAAAAAATAAACAATCCATAGAGAACACTTACGTACCTCAGAATTATTACTAAATTTGAGACTAGAATATGAAATATATATTTTGCTATTGTCTAAATTTTAATACTTTTGGTTATTATTTTATGAAATGACTCCAGGATCTCATCACAAATTGCAGTTTGTAAATTAAAAACCATATTTGTATTTCCTGACCAATTCAAAATCTAAAATGTTTAGATTTTTAAAAATATACCAGATTGTTGTTTTAAGCGTAATAATATGTTGCCTCCTAATGATCAATTTGTCTACTAAGACCTATAGATATTTGTCCAGTATGAAGACTGGTAATTTTTACATATTTCATTATCCTATGTAATTTTCTTTATAAATATTCTGAACCAGCAATTATCCCTTTATTCATATACTTTTAACCTTTAATAAAAAATGTACTACATTCTGGCCTTCAACAAATACTACTCTTCTCTTTTTGGTGTCTTCATCAAACATAATTCATGAGTATCTCTTACATTTTTCCAGGGTCCTAATGAAAATGGAAGTCTGGATTTTGGACTTCTTATTATCATGGTCAACTTTTTGAGAGGAGTATCCTAGGAGGGATTAAAAAGAGTAATTTTTTCCATATTTCTCTTTTTTTTTTTTTTAAAGCTATGCCTTATGAGAAGTAACTGTAAGCAGTTGGGAGGAATGGAGCTTGTGATAGTACTAAGGTCATTTTTAAATCACCATTTTAACAAAACCTTTGTATAGAAGAAATCTATGTAAGTTTGGAATACCTAGAATTGGTAATAGGCCAGGGGTGGGCAAACTTTTTGACTCGAGGGCCACAATGGGTTCTTAAACTGGACCAGAGGGCCGGAACAAAAGCATGGATGGAGTGTTTGTGTGAACTAATATAAATTCAAAGTAAACATCATTACATAAAAGGGTACGGTCTTTTTTTTTTTTAGTTTTATTCATTTCAAACAGGCCAGATCCAGCCCTCGGGCTGTAGTTTGCCCACGGCTGGTATAGACTGTTGATTGGTCAATATTGTGTGGTCTCACATAAGCAACCATGGACTTTCTAAGCAGACAAAGGAGAGATCATTTTCATTGATCAGGAGGATGCAAGTGATCTTTTTTATAAAATGTTTATTAATGAAAATGCTGATGAGAGAAGAATCAAGAAAGAAAGATAACTTGCATGTATCTCTTTCTCTCAAACTAGAGGCCCAGTGCACAAATTTGTGCATGGGTAGGGTCCAGCCAGCCTGCCCCAATGGGGGCCGATTGGGGGTGGGGCTGGCATGGGGGGGCACGGATGGTTGTGGGGCATGGGTGGTTGGCAGCTGATTGGGGGTTGGGGGAGGGGTTGATTAGGGCCCCGATCAGACTGGTTAGTGCCACAGTGTGCACTAACCACCAGTTGTTCTGGTTGTTCCGCTATTTTGGTCACTGGGCTTTTATATATATAGATAATAATGCTCTTAGACATGGCCCATTAATTTCTAGCCAGGCAGTAGTATTGTTGATGTAATACTCCTGTGAGGGTAGCCTTGGCATTCAAACATTTTACTCATTCATGTTTAACTCATTTGATATGATCAATTTATCAATATGAATGAGACCATCAGAGAGCCTATTATGGAAATATGCATTATTTGATACCTACTGCAAATGCTTCTTTGTTGAGGTAGAAAATGAATTTGGTGGGCTAACTTGAGAAATTTTGAATAAAGGTGCAAAATGAAAATTCCTCAAATAAGCAAGAAGTACTTGGGGTTGAAAGCATTATAAGGTCCAGCATGCTGAGGAAAAAGATTTCTATTTGCTTCAGAGAGACACTATTTATCTCTGTTGGCCAACATACTTTGAAACAACTATTTGGTTTTAATGGATATATATCTTGCCACTCTGCCATCAGTAATTTGAACAGCTTGAAATACTGTATGTCATCTTGCATTGCTTTCTCTTTGAAGCAAACACAATCACTGGATTGTTTTTCATTGATTTAAAAACACTGACTTGCTAAAGTATGAGCCTGTGCGCAGTCATAATTCTTGTCTTTTCTCCTTCGGCAAAGCCTGTGATAATTCTTTGAGTTTTAAGCAGGTGTCATGCATCAGATCCAAATGCTTAATAAATGCACCAGAAGTATATTTTCCTTAAGGCCTTATGTTTATCCCATTTCCATTTATCTTGTGAAATATTCTCAAATGCTTTTCTAAAATCCTGGGAAAGAGCAGGTTAGCATTCCCACTTAGCAAGCAGAGCTAGTAGGCGTCAGGTTCCCCTGTCTGTTTTGACCTTGACCAACATTGGCGATTCCCAGCCTGTGTGCCGAGGACCCTGAGGAGAGATGGAGTAATTGGATGGGACCCACCAATCCATGTGTGTACCGGGTATTTCTGTGGTAATCTGAATAAATATCTCTAACAAGAAAATTATTGTGTAATTTTTTCTAAATGCATGTGAATTCTGCAGTGATCAATAAGATACATATATATTTAAAAGTGATCCTGAATTCATTGTGGATTTTTGGTCATTTTATATTTTTTCAGTTAAAGGATAGTATTGCGTTACTTATATTTTTACATTATAACTGATAGTGCTCAATGAATTACATTTTAAGAAAAGGTGGCATTATTGACGACAGGTACCATACTGCCGTCAAATTCAAATGCTTTTTTATCATATCCATACTGTGAGCTGGTTATCAGCAATTTCACATTCATTTTGATCCACAGCAAACTAATAACTTATTAATAATAATACAACAAACAACAACTATAATAGCTATTGTATTGGGTACAGGCAGTCATTTTGTTTTTACACCAACCCTGTGAAGTAATTATTATAATTCCCATTATAATAAGAGGAACCCAAACTCAAGGCTATTGCCTTAGGACCCTCAGCAAAGTAGTAGGTAATGTAGGCTTTAAATTTTAGCTTGGCCACCTGACTCTAAACTCCTTGCTCTTTTGACCCCATCACATTGCCAGAACAATATGACATGTGAGACATGCATATCAAAGTTGTGCTGATTCTAGAAGGCAGAGTGCCATGGACAGGATATGTCTGGACCTGCCCTAAATTCTTTCAAATGTAATCAATTATGATTTTTAAAGAACATTTAGAGATTTGTTTGTGAAATCCATGAATCATATGAATGCTCTTCAAGCCAGGAAATTACAGCAACTAATGAACCAGCAACCACCTACTAGACATGTCCAATTTTGACCTCTTATTTCAAATATCAAGAGAGACTAAGAAAAAAAACCCAAGCAATAAAATGAAAATTTAAAAGCATAGGGGAGAAAATGAGGGAAGAACTTCATGCCGTTTATGGACTTGAAAAAACTAAAAGATCTGGACCATTAGCAGTAGAGTCCCTGGAGGTTTCCAGGTCATTCTTTTAATTTATAATTCTTCTGGTGAAGTAGGTGGTAGCCTCACCTACACACTCGCTTCTGCATTCTTTATCTCATTATTCTCCTTTCCGTGGAAAATCCTACTGTTTATTTACAATACAGAGTTTTAAAGAGGCTGAACTAAAATTGGCGGCTTCTGGGACATCCCTGCTAATGGATGGGATCCAAATTGGCTCTGCCATGAAGAGGCAGCTATGCCCACATAAGGATATTTTGGCTTAGTGCTTCTGTCATCTTATTGACAGGCAGACAATCATCCAGGAGCAGGAAAATACAGCCAGGGCAAATGGTTATAGCTAGAGTGGTCATCTGGTAGGAGCACTTGTCCGAAGGAAAGGCTATCTGATGTCATGTTTGACTCCTCATGGGAAGCACTTAATAATGTTGAACAAATCACTTAGCCTCTTAGTCCCCAATCTGAAGGACAAGGGCCACAGTACATATGCCTACTGTCTGTCCAGGGATATTTAAAGAAGGACTCAGTTTATTTCATATAGTCTTGACTATACAGGAGGTAATGATTTTCTTTACTGATCCAAGAGCAGGGAAATGACTCTTGCTCTGTAGCTAATCTAGCGAGAGAGTCAAGTTCAGGAGAAAGAACATTCCTCCCTACCCTGAAAGGCTTCCCTTTAGATGTTTCTCATGGGCTAATATATCACCTGAAAGTGGGGACTCAGGGTGTATGTACAAAAATACATGTAGAAAGCATATGTGTGAAACATAGATACATATACAGTATTTATGTAAAGATGTCTTTATCTAGACATTCCAGTGTAGCTCCTAGTTAAGCCACAACTTTTTGAAAGCAAGTCAGGTTTGACTACATTGTCTGTTTAAGTGAAGGAGCCACACAGATGGGAAAGAAGCATAGACAAATTGCTGTTGGCTCTGCTTTCCTTTATAACAACATCCGATATTTTTAGTTTCTTTTTGTTTCTGCATTGTGCATGTCTCTGCCTCATATAGACTCACTGCACATTGTCTTCGCCAGTTTTGCCATTTAACTTTTAAATTTTCAAGGTCAGAAGATACCATGGCAAAGTCCCTTTTTCAGATGTAGACGATAGGCAGAAAGAACTAACTTAATATTATGGAAAAAATTCTTATTAGTAGACCAGATAATCTATATTTTTAACCTCATGGTGGATACATATTTCTAGCTAGTGTGAAGCACATTTCCAACCTGGACAGACTTGTATACACCTTGGTTCAATAATTAGAATATTTTTTCTATGACAGTCCCTGTAATCATGTGATAAGCTGTGATATTCATTAAATGTGATTAATTAGATAATGTCCACATGAACCTTTCATATGTTGGCCACCTTGTTCTCACTCTCTTGAACTTTCCCTTCTGTAAATGGCAATAGCTGCTATTTTCATATCCAGGTTCATTGTGATGTTATAGTGTCAGATTGGAAAGGCATTAGTATGGTAGAAATCCCATCAAGTATTCCACTAGGCTCTCTCATAATTGTTATTATCCTAAAAAGCTGGTCTATGAGCAAAAAATAAAAAATATATGGCTCAAACAATGTGGCACCTTCTTAAAAAAATTAATCATAGAGTCACCATGTGACCAACCAATTTTACTCCTAGGTATCTACAAAACCTGTGTTCATATAAACACTTGTCCATCAGTGTTTTAGCAGCATTATGCATAATAGCCCTAAATTAGAAACAACCCAAATGTCTATCAACTGGTAAATGAATAAAGAAAATGTGCTATATCCACACAATTAAATACAATTCAGAAATTGAAAGTAACAAACTGTTATTGATACATGAAACAAAGAGTAACCTCACACACATTATGCTAAGAAGTCTGACACAAAGATTACATGATTATGTTGGATATTTACAATGTATATTACAAAATGTAGTATAATTGAACTTATATGAAATTTCTAAAAAAAGAAAATGTGAAAAAAATGCAGATCACTAGTTGGGTGGGGCTGGAGATAGGCGTGAAGATTAACTGCTAAGGACATGAGGCAACTTTGTGAGGTGATGAAAAGTTTTAAACTGGTAGGTTGTAATGGTTGCACAATTGGATATATTTATTAAAAATCATTGAGCTGACATTTATAATAGGTGAATTGTATGGTATACAAATTAGCCTCAATGAGGCTATGATTCTGAATACTTCAGTTTCTTGCTGTGTATTTCAGGACAATTACAGTAAGAGAGAGAGAGAGAGAGAGAGAGAGAGAGAGAGAGAGAGAGAGAGAGATACTCCCCTACCCAATATATTTCCCCTATGATGGACTTCTGTTTCCAGAATGTGCCAAATTTTACTCTGCTACAGGAAATTCTTCTGACCATGCTCTGCCTGGAACATTCTTTCCCACCATGTTTATCAACCCACATTGTTGCTAAGATTACCTCCTCAGAAAGTGCTTCCCTGGCTTTATGAAGGAGATTTTGGTCTCAATAACATTTTGCTGCTCCGTGTGAATTTATTATAGTATTTTACCCAGCTTTGAGTTAGTTTTATTTATGAATGTATATATTTTCATAAATTTTTCAAAATTTCAAAGAATCTACAGAAATGAATAAATTTTTTTGTTAGTGCCTGTTTTCAAACCAGAATGACCAGAATGTGCTGGTCCAGGCACTGCTGATAACGCAAAGCAATGTAATCACAAACACCAAGAATCATTTCATTCAGTATTTGTGCATTTTTAATTCATCGACTGTTGCCAGTTTTGTACCATAAACTTTATCTTTAATGTATCCCCATAAAAAAGTCTAGTGGCATTTTAGGATAAATTTTCCTTGTTCAAAGCTTAGTCTGACTTCATCCATTATTTCAAATCAGTTAAACCTGAAAAGGAATGAAAATTGAATTATCAACTGATAAAGTATTTATACATTTTTGGGTCTATAGTCTCTCCCCTAATAAAATATAAGGCCTTTAAATGCATTCTACAGTGTGTGTATTTAATATTTTGGGAGGAATTAATGAATGAATGTATAAGAATATTCCTGTATTAAGATATGAAAGGTTATGCCATCACCAGTTTGGCTCAGTGGCTATAGAGCGTCAGCCTGCAGACTGAGGGGACCTAGGTTTGATTCTGGTCAAGGGCACATGCCCAGGTTGCGGGCTCAATCCCCAGTAGTGGGTGTGCAGGAGGCAGCTGATCAATGATTCTCTCTCATCATTGATGTTTCTTTCTTTCTCTCCTTCTCCCTTCCTCTCTGAAATCAATAAAAATATATTTTTAAAAAAAGATATGAAAGGTTATAAAAACCCTGAGCAATTTAGGTGGGCCTTCCTTTTAGTTTTTTTTTTTTCAAGGATTTCCATTGCCATGAATAGACTTGGTTTATCCAGCAAATACTGGTATTCCTTGAAATGTTCTAGAATTGACCTAGTATTCTGAGGATCTCTCAATGGGTGTAAGCCTTGACTGGCAGAGGATTCCCATATCTGTGAGGGACACTGTAACTTTTTCAAGTCTATCTCCTAAATATCTCACATGACCTCATAGGCATAGAGCTCCAGGTTGATTCAGCAGCTGGAATTATCAGTGGCTAAATATAGTTTTTGACACCTCATCAAGCTCTTTTAAAAACTTATTTTTTAAAAATTCTCACCCAAAGATACTTTTTTCATTCATTTTTAGAGAGAATAGAAGGGAGGGGAAGAGACAAAGAAAGAGGAACGTTGATGTTAGAGACATATTGATTGGTTGCATCCTGCATGTGCCCTGACTGGGACCAGGGATTGAACCTGCAACCTACATACATGCCCTTGACCAGAATTGAACCCTCGACTTTTCGGTATGTGGAACGATGCTCTAACCACTACAAAACACTGGCCAGGACTTAAAAACCTATTTTAAAAAGTGAATCAGATCTTCCCTGGCTGATGCTCAGTTGATGGAGTATTGTCATGCACCAAAAGGTCGTCTGTTTTAATCCCAGTCAGGGCACATATTCAGGTTGTGGGTTCCATCCCAGATCGGGGTGCCTACAGGAGGAAACCAATCCATGTTTCTCTCTCTCATTGAGATTTCTCTCTCTTTAAAGTCAATATATATATATATATATATATATATATATATATATATATATATATATATAATTTTAAGTGTATATTTTTATTATTACATATATATATTTAAAAAAGTGAGTCAGATCTCCCAGTGTGCAAACTATAATATAAAACTAATGTAAGTTAACTGTAGCCTAAATAATGAGGCTTCCCAAAAACCTAATCTCCCTCCCAGGAAGTAGTTTGTACTGAAAAAAATATCACTCATTACATAATATGACAAAATAATGTAATATAGTTTTAATAGCTACAGTTAATACATTAAACATATGGTTTCTTCAATAATCACTAATTTTTACATCTCTCACTACTAATTATGGTATTAAATCGTTCACTCCTTAATTTGTTCTGTCAAAGTTTTATTTATTCCAGACTGAATGGTGATCTAGTTGAGACTTTTACACTTCTCCCATTAGCTTAACATCATTTATATAGAGCCGCTGTGTGTTCTAACAGTTTATTATCATATTATTTTTGGTGACTTAATTTTCCTATGATGATTGTCTAATTTAGCCATTCCAGTTATGAAATAGTTTCAAAGGATATTTCAAAAACTTACAAGACTGTTGATATTTGTAGCTCTATTTAATTTTAATACCATTTTTGGTAACTTCCAGTTACAATCGTCAGCCCTTTTCAGCTGCCTGATTGCTGCAGGATTACTCCTCTACTGAAGTGTTGTTCAGGCAAACTGGGCTGTTGGCTTGAGAAGAGTCAAAAGATCCACAGGAAATACTTTTTGGGCTGAAAGAAATTGAACTCAGTAACTGCTTGTTACTTTATAGTGTCATATGAGTATTAGGTGTCTATTTCTGCCTAAAGTGAGGGAGGCTTTGTGAAGAGTGTGGGAGTGGACATACACCCTTTGCAAAAATTAACTCAAAATAGATCACAGACATAAGTGTAAAGCACAAAACTATCAAACTCCTAAAGGATAGCACAGGAAAAAATCCAGATGATCTTGGGTTTGATGATGACATTTTAGATGCAATATTAAAGGCACAGGGCATGAAAGAAAGAATTGATAATCTGGACTCTATTAAAATTTAAAACTTCTCTTCTGAGAAAGACAGTTTCAACAGAATGAGATGAGAACTCACAGAGTAGGAGAAAATATTTTCAAAGGACACATCTGATAAAAAACTGTTATCCAAAATATACAAAGAACTTTCAAAACTCAACAGTAAGAAAACAAGCTATCCCATTTAAAAATGGGCCACAGGTCTTGACAGTCACTTCACCAAAGAAGATATACAAATGGCAAATAAACATATGAAAAGATCCTCCATATCATATGTTATCAGGGAAATGGAAATTAAAACAACTAGGTCCCACAACACACCTATTAGAATGATCAAAATTCAAAGCACTGACAATACCAAAAGCCGGTGAGGATGTGCAACTACAGGAAGTCTCATTTGTTGCTGGTGGGAATGCAAAATGGTACAGCCACTTTGGAAGACAGCTTGGTGGTTTCTTACAAAACTAAATATACTCTTAACATATGATCGAGCAATCATACTCCTTGCTATTTACCCAAAGGAATCGAAAACTTATGTCCACACAAAAACCTGCACATGGATGTTTATAGTATCTTTATTCACAGTAGCCAAAACTTGGAAGCAATCAAGATGCCCTTCAGTAGGTAAATGGCTAAATAAACTGTGCTGCAGTCAAACAATGTAATATTATTCAGTGCCAAAAATAAATGAGGTATCAAGTCATGAAAAGACTTGGAGGAAACTTAAAAAAAGTATATTACTAGGTGAAAGAAGCCATTCTGAAAAGGTAATATAGTGTATGATTTCAACTATTTTACCTTCTGGAAATGACAAAACAGTGGAGACAGCAAAAAACCATTGCTTGCCAGAGGTTAAGGGAGAGAGAGAGAGATAAATAGGCAGAGTGCAGAGGGTTCTCTAGGCAGTGAAACTACTCTATATGATGGATACACATCGTTATACATTTGTACAAATTCATAGAATGCACAACACCAATAGTGAACCCTAATATAAACTGTGGACATTAGGTGATAATAATGTGTCAGTGTAGGTCCATCATTTGTGACAATATACCCCTCTGGTGGGAAATGTTGATAATGAGGGAGCATATGTATATGTGGTGGTTGGAAGTAAATGAGAAATCTCTGTACCTTCTGCTTAATTTTGCTCTGAGTCTAAAACTGTTTTAAAAAATGAGGTCTGTCCTGGCTGGGTGCCTTGGTTGGTTGGAGGACTTTCCATACGCCAAAAAAATCGAGGGTTCAAGTCCCTGTCAGGGCATATACCTAGGTTGTTGTTCAATCCCAGGTCAGGGTGCATGTGGGAGGCAACCAAGTGATGTTTCTCTTACATCAATGTTTCCCCCCCCCCTTTTCTCTAAAATCAATAGAAACATATCCTTGGGTGAGGATTTATTTTTTAAAAAGTCTATTAAAAAAGTCATTTTGTAATTTCATGTCCCTCTCTAGTTTCTTCTCCATTTCTCTGCTTTCTTTTAAAGCATAACCTTTCAAGACAGTTGTTGATACCCACTATGTCTAGGTCCTCTCCTCTGTTCTCTTTTATTCTCATAACAACAGGCTTTTAAACTAATTTCTCTACTACATGTAGCTCTTAAGTTTATCAGTGTTTACCATTTTGCTAAATTGTTGATCCTTGATCATCATTGTTTGTGAGACACTTTTTAAAAAAATGAATCACTGAAGCCTTCCTTATTCCTTCTTAAAATAATTTCTTCACATGATTTTAACAACAGCATTCTTCCTTGGTTCTGTTTCTACATTTCTGGCCACTTCTAAATATCAGAGTGCTTGATCTCCTACATTATAACTCTTTGCTTCTTTGTACTCCCTCCCTCAGCAATATGATGCAGGCTAAAGGCTTAAACTCCATCCTTCTTACTCTTTTGGACAAAAACTTTGCATTCATCTTTGCTTTTTTTGCCCCCTTACACATATAGAAACCAACTTATATGGAGACCTATTGACTATACTTTATATATATTGTTAAATCTAGAATTTGACCACCTCTTACATCCTTCATGAGTAACAATCTCATCACAGTCAACATAATCTCTTGCCTGGATTATTGCTATAACCTCCTAAGCGAGAGCTCTCTCTCTCTCTCTCATTCTCTTTCTCTCTCTCTCTCATTCTCTCTCTCTCTCTCTCTCTCTCTCTCTCTCTCTCTCTCTCTCTCCCCCCCTCCCTTTGTCCCCCTACAAAGTATTCACAACATAACAGCCATTTGAATCCACTGTACAAAATCTTCCAGCTGTTTTCCATGAGATTCAGAGTAAAAGCCAGAGCCTTATGAAGCCTCACATGAACTAGCACATTCTAGATAGTTTTTTTTTTTTAATCACTATCTGATCTGCCTTACTATCATTCATTAAATACTCTTATTGTGGTCACTCCTCAGGTTAAGGAATTCCCACTGTTTGTTTTTTTTAAACACAGGTTCTACTTTCCAACCCCAATCACCCATTTTTATTAAGTAGACATTTTATGAGCACCTGGATTTTATGGATGTATAAAAATGATTAAAACATTTCCTGCCCTGAGGGAGTATTTACAGTTGGAGAAAAGACAAAAATGCAATGAATAAATACAAGATCAGTAACTAGTATTGAATGTGTGCACAAAACACTGGTATAATGAGCAATCAATTAAAATGACCTGATGTAGACCTAGAGGATCTTAGAGAAATAGCATTTGTTCTAACTGATGTTAGGTGATCTCTGCGCTTTGAACTGTGTCCCAGTTTTCCACACTCCTTTAGTCATACTTATAGACCTAACTGAAGGCAATATGCTGGCATTTGTATACAAAGATAATTATCTTTGGTCCCACATATTAAAATTATGTAATGGTATGTATTGATAAATTTGCATTGTAGCTTGTGCTGCTTGTGGTCAGTAGGAGAGAGATGAGAGGAGAGAGAGAGAGAGAGAGAGAGAGAGAGAGAGAGAGAGAGAGAGAGAAGAAAGAAAGAAACAAGGAAAGAAACAAAGAAAGAAAAGAAAGAAAGAAGTTTACAGATTCCTTATTTTGACCCAGAAGTTCTCACATAACACATGAAAAATTGCTATCCTACTCTCATTGATGGAGGCAAAGTTCTATGCAAATGCTGGCCTGAAAGTGATAGCCATTTTTGTATTCACCCCCCCAAAATGTGTTAAAATACAAGTGAGTGAGTGACTGTGACAGGTGTATCAGCTCTAAGCCATAGAAAAAGTAGCTATTCATGAACTTTAGCATATTATTCTTTTTAAATTACTGTAACATCTATCAGGTGATAAATTATTAGGCAACAATACCACGGTTTTAAACAGAAGATATAGTATTTCAGAATTTACGTTAATCTGTTAAAAGGTAGCATGATGTATTGACAAGAACATGACATTTTTGGACTTCAAAGAACTTCAGTCTGGTTCCATGCTATAAAATGTATAAATTGCATGATATTAAACAATCCACTTAGGAATATTAGTCTCAATTTAATTATGTGTACCATGGAATTGTCTTAACTGCAAAATACTCAACAGTTTTGACTTACTATTATAGCAGCACCATCAATGTACGTTACCTGTCTTTTCCTATTTTGCCCTCATCTCTTTCATTTTCCTTTCTGGAATAGAGGTAGATCCACAATGCTTTGACAGTTTGCTTTTTCTAGTCCATCACAAGCTTCTCTGGTGAACTGGGAATTTTACAGTTGGGTTGGTAGGATGCAACATATGATCAGAGGACTGTTGGTCATACTGAATTACCAGAGAATGTTTCAGTGTTGAATTACTCATTATTTTAAGAAATTTTTCTATTTTTTAAATCTTCTGGGTAAGGTAAGTGAGGAGAAGGACCAAGCTGCTTATTGTTTCTAAAGAGAAATTGAAAAGATTGGGAGAAGAAGGCAGCAGGGAAAATAAAACATCTTTAGATGTTCAAGGGACATGTTTCTGGGAGAAAACTCTGAGTGCTTGGTGTGTGCTTGTGATTAGAGGGGTCCACTCTGCTCCAATGGAGGAGAGGGCCCAGCTGTACTCTGGCTACTGGGGCCTGATTGGGAGGCCACCCTCAAGTACTTTGCTCTTGCACTCTGCTGCCTCTGGTCCATCAAGAACTGTCTCACAGAGTCTGCAAAGTTTGAGCTTGAGGTAGAGACTGGTGGTTGTATGAAACAAATCTATTCATTAATTCCACAGATTTTTTTTAGTGCCTAATATATGACAGAGATAGTGTAGACAAAACATACAACAACCCTGTTCTCATAAATTGTATATTGCCAAAAAGTATAAGCCTCTTTACTATTCACTGGATATTTACTCTCAACTCTCCTCCCCCGATGGGATTTTTTTGGATTATCAATATAATAACCTGAGCATGCGCATTGTGTTTTTATTGATACAGGTTGCCACTTTAGAAGCACTTTGGTAAGATGGGAAAAACACGTAACTGAGAATCAGACTACATACATGCCATTCCATCTGCCACTAATGAGGTACACGGGCTTCAGCTTATCACACACAGAGTCCAAAGAAAGTGGTAGGTTCTTTGATCATTTATATCACCTCTCTTGTTCTCAGTCTGTGTGGTTCATGATCTATCAGGCAAAAGAGAGGAAGTTCTCTCCTCCTGAATTATCTTCAACATAAAATCATGTGTCCTATTTTAGCTTGCTCTCATTTCTCTGCAGAATGAATAGTGGGCACAGAATTCAGGCTTCCATGATACCCAGATTTTTTTCAGTCAGACGTTTCTGGATTTGAGATCAGAATGTGCTGGTCTGAGAATAATCTGTCAGATAATTAAAACAGAAGTCGATTTAATATCTCCTGGGGTGGACTGCTGTTCCATTGTTTGGGATCAGGTGTTTTGGCTAATAAAAGACAAGGCATTTTCTGCTTCTTCCAGGAACAGTAAGACTGAACTTCGTTTAAATACTAAAAATTGTTCAAAGTCTGGCAGAGACTTGCAGATGTCCCTAATATCTATTTCTCCTTTTCTTTAGTAACAGAATCTACAAATTATTGGTTGGCATGTTAATATTCAAAATCAAGGCAAAAGTTTCTAATTATCTTGTAGTTTAGAGTGGCTCAGTGACCAAGGTCTGGCCAAAGGTATGTTATGTGAACGATTTCTTAATAGTGCCTTTAACAAAAGGGCGGGCTCTGTTTTACATGCCATCCCCCCGTCCCCCTCCAACTTTTCCAAGCTTAAATTGAGGACCCTGTAGCCATGGTGGTGAGCCATCTTCCAATCTTCATCTGAAGACGGGCAATGGGTGGTGAAGTAACATTAAAGAAGGATTTGGGGTCTCCAGTTATTTGGAACTGCCACATGAGCCTTGAACTACCTCTTCAGTCTTTGATGATTTTCTTAAACCATTTAATATTATGGCCTATTTGTTTCTTAAACCATTCGACATTATAGCCTAATGTACATCTCAATGAATGCAAATATAAATTACTCAGGTAATAAATAAACATACAATGTTACATTATCAGAAATTTTCTTTGACCTATAACCAAGCCAATTCAGCAATATTCTATGTGAAAAATTATCTATCTATCTATCTATCTATCTATCTATCTATCTATCTATCATCTATCTGGAGAATATTGAGCATTTTAGAGATAATCTATAAGAGTGTGGTTTTAACATATTCTTTCCTTCATTACTGTTCTTTGGATTAAATGTTGAAAAACATGATGAAAACAGAAACATCTGATTGAATTTGAAATTCACATAAATTTAAATTACACTTTTAAAATTGTAATTCTGTTATCAATAAAACATTTGTTATAATCCATGATCATTGAAAATCACACTAAAATAGAAAAGTCCTGAAAAGTGCATAGAGAACTTAAAAATTATTGTGTTGTGGATACACTAATATGGATTTCCTGATTTTAGACATTGATCTTCTCACCAATAACAATACATCCATGATTGCATTAGGTTGCTAAATTTGTTTGTAAAAAGCTTTCTTGTAAACAGGCAAGAATAATTAAACCACTCAATATTAACTGAATAATATATTGATGATTTTAAAACAGTTTGGCTAACATTTTCTTCTGCTTTAGTAGTGATGTCGCTGTGAAATGTGAGGATAACACTTCATGTGTTACTATTTGTTGTGAAGTGATTTAATAAATGTTTAAACAAGTCATTACCATATTGACAGCATTTCTTATCATGAAACTGTAATTTTATATTGATTGTCATGCTAGGCTTCCCACCCCCTTCCTCTGCCTGAAATGTGAGGTTACCTAAACATGGCCCTCAGAGAGTGCTACAGACTGCACTGTTTAGTTATGGATGTTTGTTCTTGAGTCTTCCTCTCTTCAATATCAAAGAAGGAAGGGCAGTCATCCCTTCTTTCCACAGTAAGGTTGTAGCATGTGTGGAAGGAGCAAATCATGTTTAGTACATTCTCACTGCTGGGAGAGTACCATGTTAGCATCTTTGGAAGATAACAGTGGCTCATACACAAGTAACGTCAATA
This sequence comes from Myotis daubentonii, assembly GCF_963259705.1. NCBI lineage: Eukaryota > Metazoa > Chordata > Mammalia > Chiroptera > Vespertilionidae > Myotis > Myotis daubentonii. Next base: position 66,483,988 of record NC_081843.1, read on the forward strand.
GCAGTAGCAGCCCGAAAGCCCCTTCTCAACTTGTCTTATGGGTTTCAAACTTGCAGCTGAGTAATAAGTATAGTTGAGCCTCCTGGCTCCTCCAGTTGAAGGCCACTATTTTACCTTCACAGATAAATAGACTTAAATTAGATTGATGACAATCATTCTTTCAGTAGTAATTATGGAGCTACTATGTGCGTGATAAATAATAGCTAATCAGGTGCTATTTCTGTCCTCTTGAAGCTTTCAGTCAAGTAGTAAATCTGTATCCCTGGTTTTAGCTTCCTGTGGTATGTCCTTTTGCTGATGGGTTTCCATTTCTCTACAATCATCAGACTGCTATACTGAGAACTCTTCTCCATGAGTTTCATCAATGAGAAGAGAAAGCTTGACCTGAATATTATATAGTCCTTTCAGTTACACAGTCATGGAGATGGAAAGTTTTCTTAGTGTATTGGCTGCATACTTATTCCTAAAGAAAGACTGGGTTTTTTTTTCCCCCAGGAGTATGGCCATTCAGTTTCTGCCCCAATCCTTTTAAAAGGGTATTGTGCCAGATTTTATCTAATTTCTTGCAATATAATTCAGAATTTTCCAATTTATGATCATAAAAGTTATGAGGTCTGTATGGCACAATTTGATCTTAATGGGCCCATGTATAATCCTAGTGATGACCTATTTCTTCCTATATTCTCAAAACTTAAGCAAATATTTAAAAACTTGTTCAGAGATATGATTTTCAGGTATGGGTTTTGGCATCTACCTTTTTTCTCAATTGAAAATCATACAGTTGCTCATCAAGTTTTATGTTATCTTTCCTTTCCTCCCTATAAATGTGAGACTGCACTGTATTCTTTTCCTATGTCACAGATGTTATTCTTCCTATTAGAGTTTTTCCATTATATCTGGGCCTTTTTCTTTATTCTCTGTTAGCATTCTCTGGCTTTTTCTTGTGTAGTCCAAGAAAATAGTTTCACTTTAAAATAGTTGTTCTCAACCAGGGGTGCTTTTGTCAGCCGAGGGGTCATTTGACAATGTCTAAAGACATTTTTTTGGGTGCACAACTGAGGGAAAACCAGCTGTGACTGGTATCTAGTGAATAAAAGCCCAGAATACTTGGTAAACATCTTAAAATGCAGAGGATATTCCCCTTAACAACGAATTATTTGCCCCCCAAAGGTCAATAGTGTTGAGCTTGAGATAATTTGTTTAAAACAATTCAAATATTTATTTGTTCTTATGACGATGTTTTTAAAGAATATTTTCTTATTATGTCCCCTCTTATATCCAGTTAGAGAAGCTGCCAGTTACTGGAGTATTTTAGTATGCTTTCTTCCTTCACTGGTTCATTTACTACAAACATCGGAATATTTGCCTGTTCTAGGTACTATCTAGATAATACAAAGATAAGTCTTTGTCTTTGACTTTATTGTAAAAAAATCAGTATCTGTGAATTAAGGTAATTATAGTTAAAGATAAACTGAATTACTCCTGTCAGAGCAGACAGAAAGTGCCAGAGGAAGTTGGGAGGATTGGCTGTTTTTTGCTGAAGGGATATAGGAGATATAATGGGGTAGATAGCAGTGTTGCTGGGCCTTAAAGAATAATCATATTTCAACCATGCTAAAGTGAGGAAACAGAAGTGAGAAAGGAAGCACGTGGAACCAGGGCAGGCTAAAGGGACTGTGGTAGCAAGTTCCACTTGAGATAGAGTACATGAGAGATGTGGTTGGAAAGTTCTTTGTTACCAAGATGTTAATGGTATAGGACAATTTTTTGTTTGTCTGGAAAATGTCCACATCAGGATCATTACAACAGTTTTTCTTTTATGAGTAAAAATTATATATTATAAAATAACACATTTCGTTATCTTATGTTGAACAAATCAAAATTTTAATTGCAATATGAATTTGTTTGGCATTGTCCTTAGTTTCCATGAGCATTTTTATTGCTTTATTTTACATCAGCTGATATTCTTCAAAATCAGCAGGCAAAAACTATTTTTTCTTTCAATTTTGAGTCTGAAAATTCACCTTGAATATATATATGCTCATAGCTTTAGGGGTCAAAATAACCTGAAAATGCATAATTTAGAAGAGGGTTCAATGATTCACTCCTACAGTTTGGAGTAAAAATAAATTCGAGCCTAAGATAATAAAATCTGATACAGAACATCTTTGGAAACATCCATATAGTAAATGTGGCATCCCAACAGAGGGGCGATATACAACTTTCTTCCTGTGGCTCTGAAGGGTCATTACATTCTCGAGTGTGTGTGTGTGTGTGTGTGTGTGTGTGTGTGTGTGTGTGTGTTTGGAGGGGAACTTGATTTAAACTGCTGATTCCTGGGTCCCTTTCTATATTGACTATATTGAATCAGAATTGGAAAAGACACAAGATGAAATGTTATTATTTTTTTTTCTTACAAGTGCTTTAGGTGATACTACTTGTGAAAGTAAAGTTTAAAAACCACTGTTCTAGCCCTGGCCAGGTGGCTCAGTTGGTTGGAGCATCATGCCATACACCAAAAGGTTGTGGGTTTATTTCCCTGCCAGGGTACATACCTGGGTTGCATGTTCGATCCTTAGTTGAGGTGCACACTGTAGGCAACTGATGGATGTTCCTCTCTCTCTTCCCCTCTTTCTTTCTCTCCTTTTCTTTCTCTCTGAAATCAATAAAACATATCCTTGTGTGAGGATTAAAAAAATGCCACTGTTCTAGAAGATGGAAGAGTTAGATGACTCAGGCTGTAGTGAAACATGTTGTGGAGGTGATAGTAAAAAGTTAAGTAATGAACAGGATTCCAGAAATGTTGTAGCTTTGTGTAGATAAGTGAGGCCTAGGAGAATAGATTGAATTAGGTATACTAAACAGGTTGAGATGGGAGAAACTATGGAAAATAAAAATATTTGATTGTGGTTAATATTACTGAGGGAGAATTCCTGTAGTTTTAAAAATAAATGTACTGATTCTGCTATAACAGTAGAGTTGTATATGCCTAATCATTAATTACCAAATCATTTTTGGTGATGTACCATGCGCATGATTATAAAAAACATTATTGTTTTAGTATTCTCAGAATAAGCAAAGTTGCGAACATAAATGCCACTCCTTTTCCTTTTGTTGAGCTATTAAAAATATTAAAAAATCATTAGTTTTCATAGACATTCTACCTACCTTTTTGTCCTCTAATGGTATAGAACTTTAGGTGATGTCACCTAAATAAATTTTCTTCTATGTTTTTATTCTTATTCTCTATGCATAAATTTAATAAATGATTAACTTGTTTTATGTAGTATACATATTTTTCCATTGGTTCAGGTATTATATTCATATTTTATTTTGTTGTCTTTGAAGTATGTAGATACTAAGTGTGTCTCTAAGATTCTCATCTCTAAAGGGGCTATGTCTATGTGGTCCTTATCACATATAGATACATTCTTTTTAAAAATATATATATTTTTATTGATTTCAGAGAGGAAGGGAGAGGGAGAGAGAGATAGAAACATCAATGATGAGAAAGAATCATTGATCGGCTCCCTCCTGCACGTCCCCTATTGGGGATCAAGCCCCCAACCCAGGCATGTGTCCTTGACCAGAATGGAACCAAGACCCTTCAGTCCACAGGCTGATGTTCTACCCACTGAACCAAACCAGCCAGAACTAGATGTATTCTTAATAAATGTGTTTGTGTGTTTTTTTTCATGATGAGGATGGCTCTCTATATAACTGATTTAAAGGATATGGTAAGACCTTTATTGTAATGTTATTACTTTTTAGCATGGTTATTTTTTATTCTGCAAAATCAGGTTGCTGGGGTGTGTTGAGATGATCCTATGGATTCATTATGTAAAGCACTCAGCCTGGTAGGTGCCCAGTAACTATTGCTCCTTTCCTCCATTACCCAGGTAATAAACTGACTAAAAGAATTCCTGGCCTCCCACTGCCTCTTGCTAAGTAAGAGTGAAGATTACTTTGACTTAATGTGGAAGACTTCAGTGCTTCTCCCTGTGGGTCCCTCCCTTGAGGTGTCCTACACAGGCCTGCATGGCACAACTTAGGCACTGAAACGTGACTAGCAGTTGTGAATGAAAGGTGACTAGGATTAACGAATGAAACGTGAGTGAGGTGCTGAGTCACTTCCTAGCAGAGGGTTCTCAGCCAGTGCATGTTCTCTTCTCCCTCTGCCACAAGGATGGGTACTGCTTCCCATAAAGGCTGCTGCATCCGCCTGAGTCCAGGGAGAATGCTCTCTGAGCCTGGAGCTGAGGCATAGCAGACCCACAGTGAGCACAAATCATGAATAAGAAATCAATATTTTTTGCTGGAAACCCCAGAGATTTTGTGTTCATTTTATGTCACATAAATAAACCCCAAAGGGATTTGTGAGGAATAAAAGCAAGGAACAGTTGATCAGAGCCTATTTGAAGCGCCACTTTCTGTATTAAGCCTTCCTCACCCATGGAAAGAGGTCATAGGAGTCCCCATTGCCTCTCAATCCTTGTCTGGCCTCCTAACATGGCATAGTGTCATAACCAGCTCTAAGATATCATAAATTGTTTGAGGGAACGTGTGCTCCTTTATAATTTCTGTGGAGATGGTATGCGCCGGTTTCTTCAAACATAACTGTGGATGTTGTATTTTACGTTTGTAGATGTATTTTACGTTTGAAAGTAAAGCAAGCTTTGGTGAGTCATTTTGCCATTGGCGCATGGATACAGCTGGATGTCCATATGAAGAGGAAGTGAAAAGTTACTCGTAAATTTGAGGCCTAAAAGTTTGGGGGAAGGCTGCTGTTTCCAGAGTCCAGGAGAAGAAGTCTTTCTGCTTGCATATGATTTTATTAACAATCCCAGGTCCAGATGCTCGTTTTTATTTTATTTTATTTTATTATCTTTATTGTTGAAAGTGTTACAGATATCCCTCCTATATTTTCCCATTGATCCCCTCCACTCCTCACTCGTTCTCTGAGGCCTTCACCACAGTATTGTCTGTGTCCAGATGTTCTTTTAAGGAAGAAAGTATTTTTATAATTTTAACGCTTTCTGAATTGTTCCCGCAGTGAATCATAGCATTTAACCTAAGCCATTTGTGCTATGGAAATATAACTTTTCTGGAAATTTCAAGAAAATGTAAATGGATTCTGAGCCTACATATTTGCAAAAAATATGCCCATTCTGTAGTATCAATTGGATTCATAGAAGGCCATTAAGACATATTTATTAGCTTGTTAAACTGAGCTGCTTTTATTTCTAGAACAAGTGTCATAAAAATATTAAAAATTTTACAGAATTCCATGCACTATTCAGCACAAGGGATTAGAAACTTTTTACGTTTCTTTTCCTAAAGCAAGAGTTTCCTCTAGGCACTGATACATCTAAATATATAAAGAGCTAGGGTCCATAGGACTGAACGGACTGAACACCAGAAGTCAGTCCTGCAGTCAGTGCTGGGTCGCTGAGGCAACCCAGCACTGACTGCTGCACTGCAGGTGCCGCAGTGACCCAGGACTGACTGCCAAGGGTCCTGCCAAGGGGTAATCAGGCAGGCAGGAAGAGACAGGTAAGGGCAATAAAGCAGTTAGGGGCAACCTAGCACTGGCTGCTGCCCTGTAGGCAGAGCGACCCAGCATTGACTGCCATGGGGGCTGCAGATCAGGCCCAGAGAGAGGAGCAGGGTCTGATCTGCAGCCTCCGTGGCCGCTGTTGATCAGCCTTTGCTTCTCTTTCTCTCTGGGCCTCACCAGCCACCCAGCCTCTCCCTCTCTCTGAGAGCCCAGCAGTTCAGCCCACTCTCCAGCAGCCTGGGGCTGCTGCTGATCAGTCCTGCCTCTCTGATCAGGCCCTGAGATAGGCATAAAGACACTGACTGGCATAGAAACCAACCAAACCGAACCAAATCTGGGTGAACTGCGAGGAGCCAATGGCTGCCTAGGAGGTAGAGTTTTTGATGCTGACTGGCATAGAAACTGACCAATCAGAACCTAATCTGGGTGAACTGCAAAGGCAGAACCTAAGGTGGGGGCTGAGGAGGGGTTTTAAAGGCAACAGCTGTTTGATGTAAGGTGTAAGAAAGTGGTGCAATTTTTTAATGACCGGTTTGGCAGTATTGTGCATATGGCTGGCTATCAGTCCAGATATAGGGATTATGTATTTTTGTCTGCCAAGAGCATCTCCTCCTGCTGAAAAAGGCTTTTCCCCCCATTTAAGCAATCTTATCATATATAATCTATCTATAATAATAAAAGGGTAATACGCTCATTAGACCGGGTCGACTGGCCATCTTCTGGACGTCTGACTTCCTTCTGGACAAAGCCATGGTGGTGGGGGCTGAGGCAGAGGCAATTAGGGACAATCAGGCCGTCAGGGGAGGGTGGTTGGGAGCAAGATCAGGCTGGCAAGGGAGGGCAGTTGGGGGAGAGATTAGGCCAGCACGGGAGGGCCACTGGGGGCAAGATCAGGCCTGCAAGGGAGGGCAGTTGGGGGAGAGATCAGGTTTGCAGGGGAGGGCAGTTGGGGGCGAGATCAGGCTGGCAGGGTAGGGCACTTAGGGGCAATCAGGCAGGCAGAGGCAGTTAGGGGCAATCAGGCAGGCAGGAAGAGGTAGTTAGGGGCAATAAGACAGACAGGCAGGTGAGCCATTAGGAGCCAGAGGTCCCAGTTTGCAAGAGGGATGTCTGACTGCTCAATTTGTTTAGGTGTTGTATCTCGTTTATTGATTTGTGGATATTGTACCAGCCTTGCATCCTTGAAATAAATCCCACTTGGTCATGGTGTATGATCTTTCTAATGTAATGCTGGATCTGATTTGCTAAGATTTTATTGAGGATTTTAGCATCTATGTTCATCAGGGATATTGGCCTGTAATTCTTTATTTGTAGTGTCTTTATCTGGCTTTGGAATTAGGGTAATGCTGGCTTCATTGAAAGTGCTAGGAAGTGTGCTTTCCTCTTGAATTTTTTGGTATAGTCTGAGAAGGATAGGTTTTAGTTCTTCTTTGAAAGTTTAGTAAAACTCCCCTGTGAAGCTGCCTGGCCCCAGGCTTTTGTTTGCTGGGAGTTTTTTTATGACTGTTTCAATTTTCTCCTTAGTTATCAGCCTGTTGAGATATTTTGATTGAGTTTTGGTAGGTCGTATTTTTCTAGGAATATGTCCATTTCCATTAGGTTGTTTAGTTTGTTGGAATAGAGTTGTTCATAGTATTTTTTTTTTTTTACAATCCTTTGTATTTCTGTAGGTTCTGTTGTTATTTCACCTCTTTCATTTCTCCTTTTGCTTATTTGTGTCCTCTCTCTGCTTCTTGGTGAGCCTGGCTAGAGGTTCATCAATCTTGTTTACCCTTTCAAAGAACCAGCTCTTGGTTTCATTGATCTTTTGTATTGTTTTTTATTATTATTATTTCTATATCATTTGTTTCCACTCTAATATTTATTATCTCCTTCCTTCTGTTCATTCTGGGCTTTTCTTTGTGCTCACTTTCTAATTCTTTAAGTTGTAGAGTTAGCTAATTTATTACCAGTTTTTCTTGTTTCTTTGAGGTAGGCCTGTAATGCTATGCACTTTCCTCTCAGGACTGCTTCCACTGTGTCCCATAGGTTTTGGAGTGTTGTGTTTTCATTGTCATTCATTTCCAGGATGTTTTCAATTTCTTCTTTGATCTCTTTGGTTAACCAATCATTGTTTAATAGCATGCTATTCTACCTCCAAGTGTTTGAATATTTTTATTGTTTTTATTGTAGTTTATTTCTAATATTATGCCATTGTGGTCTGAGCAGATGCTTGATATGATTTCAATCTTCTTGAATTTGGAGAGATTTTGCCTGCGACCCAATATGTGGTCTATCTTTGAAAATGTCCCATGTGTACTTGAGAAGACTGTATATTCTGTAGCTTTGGAGTGAAATGTTCTGAAGATGTTAATTAAGTCCATCTGATCTAGTGAGTCATTTAGCATTGCTATTTCTTTGCTGATTTTTTGTCTAGAGATTTATCCAGTGATGTCAGTGGGGTATTAAAGTCCCCTACTATGATCGTATTGCTGTCGTTCTTTCCCTTGATATGTTCCAGAAGTTTTTTTCTTAAATGTGTTTGGGTGCTCCAGCATTGGATGCATATAGGTTTATCAGAATTTTATCCTCTTGTTGTATCAATCCCTTTAGTATGATGAAGTGGCCTTCCTTATCTCTCATTATGGCCTTCATTTGGAGGTCTACTTTGTCAGATATAAATATTGCTACCCCAGCTTTTTTCTCATTTCCATATGCCTGAAAGATATTTTTCCATCCCTTCACTTTCAGTCTGTGTGAGTCTTTTGTTCTGAGGTGGTTTTCTTGTTGACATCATATATATGGGTCATATTTTCTTATTGATTCAGCCACTCAATGTCTTTTGATTGGGGCATTTAGTCCGTTTATGTTTAAAGTTATTATTGATAGGCACTTATTTGTCACCATTTTTATTTTTTTGCCTGTGTTCCTTCTCCCCATGCCCCCCCTTTTTTGTTCTTCTTTTCATAACAGTCCCTTTAGCATTGCTTGCATTGCTGGCTTGCTAGTGATAAACTCCCTTAGCCTTTCTTTGTCTGTGAAGCTTCTGATTTCTCCTTCAATTTTGAATGATAGCCATGCTGGATAGAGTATTCTTGGATTCAGTCCCTTGCTTTACATCACTTTATGTACTTCCTTCCATTTCTTTCTGGCCTGATGTGTTTCTGTTGAGAAATCATTTGATAATCTAATGGAAGATCCCTTGTAGGTAACTTTATGTCTCTCTCTTTTAGCCTTTAAGATTCTCTCTTTGTCGTTAACATTTGCAATTGTAATTATGACGTGTCTTGGTGTGGGTATTTTTGGGTGTATCTTGTTTGGAACTGTCTGTGCTTGTGTGACTTCTTTCTTCCCCAAATCAGGGAAGTTTTCTGACGTTATTTCTTCTAATAGGTTTTCTAACCCTTGCTACTCTGCTTGTCGTTCTGGCACCCATATTTTATATGTTGCTTCGTTTTATGTTGTCCCAAAGCTCCCTCAGGCTCTCCTCCTGTCTTTTGATTTTTTTTCTCCATTTGTAGTTCAGACTGGATATGTTTTGCTTTCCTGTCTTCAAATTTGCTGATTAGGTCCTCCACTTCTCCTAGTCTACTGTTAAAAGCTTCCATAGTGATTTTTATTATTGTTATATCACTCTTTATTTCCTCTTGATTCTTACATAGGTTGTTGATTTTCTCATCCTTTCGGTTTATGAACTGTATGACCCTTAGACTGAATTCCTTTTCTGACATATTGCATGCCTCTGTTTCATTTAGTTCCTTTCTGGTGATTTCTCCTTTTCTTTCCTTTGGGAGTTGTTCTTCTGTATCTCCATTTTTGTCTTCACTGAAGGATCTAGGTGTCGAATCACGTGGGGCCTATGGCTCCAGCGGGGGGCCTGGTGGTGGGTTGTGTGGTCAAAGGCAGTGGCTGCTCTTCTGGCGCTGCAGGGCAGCTGCTCCTGGCGTGGCTGTGGGCACGGCTGCTCCTTGGACAGTTGCAGGCAGTGGCTGCTCCCCACGTGGTCATGGGCTGTGGCTGCTGCTCATGGGGCTGCTGGCGTGGTTGTGGTGCCCAAGGCTAAAGCGTCTGACTGACAGGGGGTGGGAGGAAGTGCACTCTGGAACTCACAGTAGCCCTCAACTGGGGAGGCTAGAGTTTCAGTGTGCATGGATTCACAGCCAAGGCAGCAGGTCCCTAGCCTGTGTGGCTGTAGGATCCTGGGTGGTGTCTGAGGGCCCTCTGGGTGGAAGTGAGGCTGGGCTCCCAGTCACGGCAGCTTTTTCCTTCAAAAAGGACCAGCCTCTGCAGCAGAGCTGGCACTCTGGGAGCGATTACAGCAGTAGCAGAGGTTGCCCAGCTAGGCAAGCCCAGTCCACCAGCCCTCAAAGGTCTTGTGATATCTAGCTGTCCCTCACTCAAACAAACACACACACACACACACACACACACACACACACACACACCACGTCCACACACTCCCCTTTCGCCCCTCACTTATTCACACTCTCTTCCTCACTGCCTTCATCCTGGCCACCATCTTGGAATCAATCCCCTCATTTAGTTTCTAAGATGCTGGTGTACTCCCATCTCAGGAGGATTTCAAGTACTGGTTTACTGGAGAGACGTGTGAGACTATATCAAGACCCAAGGGCATGGTTGAAAAAAAATATTTTTCTCTGAATTTATTGGGTGACACTGGTTAACAAAATTATACAAGTTTCGGGTGCAAAAATTCTACAACACATCATCTGCACACTGTATTGTGTGTTCACCACCCAAGTCAAGTCTTTGTCCATCACCATTTATCACTCCCCTCCACTTCCCCCAACCCCTCCCTTTGGCAATCACCACACTATTGTCTGTGTCCATGAGGTTTTTCCCTTTTTGCTTAATCCCTCCATCCCTACTATCCCACACCCCAATCCAGCTGCCAGCCTGCTCTCTATCTATGAGTCTGTCTCTATTTTGCTTATTAGTTCATTTTGTTCATTAGATTTCACATATGAGTGAAATCTTATGGTACTTGTCTTTCTCTGACTGGCTTATTTCCTAAAGAAAAAAATACCAAAAATTGCAAGTACTTATTATGGGTGTGAATTATAATGATGGGAGTTGGGGGAGGTTTGAAATAAGAGTTTTTCAATGGTATTGTAAAGTTGAAAGTATTTTAGATGATAGAAGTTTATACAAAAACTCACTTCTAAGTAAGTTATTAAGATCATTATATTTCTACCCCAACAATGTCAACATGTTTCATGAGGCAAATAGGGTTAATAAAATCCATAAGCAGATTCATATCACATTACTCTGGTTACTCCAAGAATCAGTTATTGGTAGAAGAATCCTAAGTACCAATAATTCTGTTGCTATTTCATTTTCACTGCATGGTTGTTGTTTTTTTGCTACTTTATTTCCCATTTTCCTTGAAGGGAAATTGAATTATGCTAGGCATAATTTATCCAATATTCCAGTTTTAAGATAATTGACTGATATCTAATTTGCATATTTGTATTTAATAAACAAAATTTTTTATTGAAGTGTAATGGCAAAGTGCAGAAATCAAAAGTATACAAATTGATGAATTTTCACTAAGTGAATATACCCATGGAACCACTATCCAGGCCAAGAAATAATATTGCCATAGCAGCATTTGCTATATCAATATGAAAAGAGAGACTAGAATACATTTTTTGATATGTTCTAAGAGGGAGATTCTCAAATGAAACAGATATGAGCTGTTTGTACTGCTTTAATAGTAGTCAGTAGTCCTCTCTTCTCTCCAGGGTAACCAGCTGACTTCAAATATAACAGACTTCCCTGTATTGAATATATATATAAATTTGTGAACAATATTGTTTCTGAAATTCATCTGTGCTGTAGTATACAGTTACTAGTTTATTTGTTTCATTGCTCTATAAATTTCCATTTATGAATATTCTAGTTTGTTTATCCATTTTACACTTAATGAGTATTTGGGTTCTTTCCACTTTAGGCTATTGTTAATAATGCTGCTGTAAACATTCTTAAACGTGTCTTTCAGTGCAACAGGTATGTGTTCAGTTAGTATATATTTAAGAGTAAATTAGTGTGTCATAGAGGATGTATATGTTTAATTCAAGTAGACATAGCTAGTTTTCCAAAATTGTTGAAGCAATTTACTCTTTCAAGAAGAATATATAAGAGTTCCAGTTGCTCCAAATTTTTACTAACAATGGCAAGTGTCAATCCATTTAACTTTAGCTTTCTATGGTTAAATTTGCCTTTCCTCCAAGATTGATAAGAATGGGCACTCATTCTTATTTGGTTATCCTTTTTTTGTGAAGTGTATACCTCCCATTTTTAAATTGAGGTTTTTTTTGTATTTTTATGTGAATTTGTAGAAGATTTTATGCATTGTGTAATCAAGTTCTTTGTTACGTTTATGCATTGCAAAAATTTTCAACTGCTTTTTTGGCTTGCTTTTACATTCTCAATGGTAAATCTGGATAAAAGAAAGTTCTAAATTTTAATGTAATCCATTTTCTATATCACTTTTTATGGGTAAGGTTTTTTTGAGCCCTTTTCAAGAAATCTTTGTCAATTCAAAGTAGTGAATATAGTCTGTTATGTTCTAGATTATTGTTTATTGCCTTTCACATTTTTAAATTGAATTTATTCGGGTGACATAAAATTATACAAGTTTCAGGTATACAATTCTATAATGCGTCATCTACATATTGTATTGTGTGGTCACCACTCCAATTCAAGTCTACTTTCATCATTTATATCCATGATTTGAAAGTGATTTTGTTCTTGAAATGAGATAGGAATCAAGAATTGCTTATTATTATTATAGATTTCCAGTTGCAACATACTCTTGATTAATTATACTTTTCTTTAGTATATTTAAGAATAGTATAAATATATTATTTACATACTATTATTAATATATATATATGAATTATGAGTTATGTGGTTATACTTGTGAGTCTATTTCTAGACTCTTTAATATGTTCCAATGGTCTGATTGTCATTGCATCCACACCACACTCTCTTAATTATTGTATTTTTAAAATCTTGAGATCTGCTTGTATATTTGACTATTATATGACTTCAGGGTTCCTGGTGAAACTTTATAGAATGCTATCTGCATCTTTAAATTTTCACTATGATGTCATTTTTCTTACCTGTGTAAATGTTTACTTTTACAAATACTACCTAAATACTATTACTACTGCTATTAGTACTACAACTATTACTGATGTCATAATGAAATAAGGTTTTATAAACACTTCAAAAGAAAATTCATGCAGGGAATTTTGCCAAATTCCTAAATGTGTCAATATAGTTTTCATTCAAATAAGAGCTAAAAATACTGCGCACTAGTCCATCTGAATTTTTTTCCCTCCTACTTAATGTATATTCTATGAAAGTACTCAAAATCCATAAAGAGTATGCAGGATTTGTCAGTTAAATAGATATATTATAACAGCATCTCAAGTTTGTGACCAAAATCTCAACTAGCTATTTTTGTTTTATCAAAATGTTGCAAAGAAAAAAAAATTCATTATGTTTCTACTAGCTGTTTGAGAAAGTTCAGCCTTCTCTGTGCATGATTTCTCTGTATAACACTTGGTGAAATTGTAATGCTTTTACTGTCACCTCTAAATATCATTACACCTTAGAGAATCTGCAGAGTTATATAACACTGTGATTAAACAGAATCACACCCTTTCCTAGCACAGACTCCAAGTTTTGCTGATGTAGAAAATGCAGAATCCCAAGATCTCAAACTGCCTTATCTAAAGTTTATAGAAAGGAAGAAAGATGGACCAACAGCTGGAAAGAAATTAAGAAAAAAACCCTCTTGCTGAAAAAAATGAGTGAGAATGGACAAAAATAAATCAGACTCCCCTAGCTTCAATTACAGTCCCTTTTAACAAACAATGTATCTTTTTTGTTCCGCCATGAAAGAATTCAGAATTTGAATGCAAATTGATTATTAAAAAGTTGCTTAATTTGGAAATGAGCAAGGTAATTAAGAAAGAACACGAATATTTATAAGCCTTTAGATTTTCAGAGGAGTGAACTAAACCAGATTTCTAGATCATATGGTTGTGGATCATATGGTGCTGCAGGGAGAAAAAATACACAGCAGAAAAACGTATTCTTTGTTTCAGGTGTAAAAATGTTACATTTTTCATAGTTGACATTTCTGTGACACTCATTACAGAAGCAAACACCCCTTTCTTTATTAACAATGAAAGGAGTTAGCATCAGAGCACAGCTACTTAAGCAATGCAGCAGACATTGCTTACACAGGTCAATTGCAATTTCTAATAATTAAAAACAAGAAGGAAAAATGTTCATAGTCTCACATGACACTGTCTAATTTGGTGTTTTTCACACATTCAAAACTGAGACTTGAGGTTGAGTGCAAAGAGTATGCAAGCCTGGCTGACACATCCAGAGTTCCTGTGAGTGCTGCCAGAAAAGTCAGTAACCTTGATCCTGGAGCTGACACCCCACTTCCTCTGGAAAGCAGACTTACCTTCTACCGGCATCTCAGAAAATAGTCTGTCATGATTATCTCTATGTTGTTCAATGCCTGGTCTTATTTCACATTGGAGAATCAGGGAGCATTTGATGACTTATTTGCCTATTGTTTTAGCTCCATTTGCAAGTTTCTACTTTTACTTCCTAAGTCAGGATTACTTTCATAGTTCTCTGCTAATTATGTAGGTCGTCTGATGCTCTAACAAGGCAGGCAGTGACAGGTCTGCTCCTACTTTAGGTGAGCTCTTCAAAAATGTCTTCCAAGTACACAGAACTACAGCAACTCAATGTTTCAATCTTAAGTCTATTTATGGACTTATGGGGAAATGTTATCAAGTAATATTTCTATTTAGAGTTGACCTTCATTATTTATTTTACTTATTCCCCTGCATTTGTGTGTGCATGTTTTCATGTATGTATTTTATTGCTCCTAAGGCAGTAAATTTGTTCATCCATTCCTTGGACACAGCAGAGATAGGATGAGGGATGGCTATGTCTGGATAAGCCCACATTTTATTTTCTCAATTGGACAGATTACCAACACTAGACTGAGAAATCACACTGTTTTCTTTTTTCTTACTCATTTGCAAGAAGTGTTCCTGTTACATACTTTTTACCCTTTATCCTGACCCTGCTATTTTAGAAAGGTCAGTTTAACTTCTCATATACTAGATTTCTTTGACAATGCTATTTTTTTGTGTGCCTTCTGTCACTGGCAGTTTGTGATTGCTGTTAATTATCTCAGAAGCTATGAATATACACTTCACCAATGGAAATCAATTTTCTAGCACATACTTTCCATGCTTTTGTGAAACCTCCCACAAAAGCACTTAACTTTAAATTTGTATTCCTATAATGGGGAAAGTTGTGATTTCCTTTTATTAGTGACTTAAGAAAAAACAAAGACAGCAACGTAAGATTTAAGTGATCACATATGCTATCTAATGTACATGACCAACTAATGATATAAGTTCACACCTTTAAGTTGATCATTTTACTGTATCATTGTTGGGGAGCACAAGAGACTTGGTTGGAAAGTTGTAAGGAGGACATTCTGATAAAAGGGAAGTGTGTGGAAGGCCGCCTGCCCTGTTTATCAGAATTCCGACTTAGGGGAGACTTAGGGGAGTGTCCAAGGCGATGCCCTAATTATTCCTTGGCCTTTCCAAACAAGCCTGTGCATATGCAAACCCCTTGGCTTTTACTGGAATCCTTATGCTTAATCCCTGGATACCCTTGCCTAGAGGACAATGTAAACGCATGTGTCCTTCCAAGATTACTCACCCTTCTGATTGTTTCTAAAGATAAAAATGCTAGTAAAGGCCTTTGGAGGCAGGCAATAGAGGCTGCTCTGGCTACTAAAGCCAGGGGCCCCTTAGCCCTCTGTTGCACAGTCAAACTGTGTCTGAGTAATCTGTTCATCCGTCATTCAGGAGCTGCTGGTCAGCCCAGGCATATCATTAAATAGCTTGGAAAACTGAAGCTCAGAAAGGGAAAATTATTGGTCCAAACGCACAAATTGAGTATGTGTTTAGTACAGAATCCTTCAACACCACAGCCTGCACTATTACTATTTCTTCCTTCACCATTACAGCTGTCACTTGTGCTTACTATGACTCAGGCCCTGGGTTAAGAGCTTCACCTACTTTATTTCATTCAATCCTCACAGCAGTGTGAGGGTGTAATACCCATTATATGCATTAAACAACCAAACAAACAAAACCAACTTCTTGTTTCAAGAGCTTAAGAGTCTTGTGCAAACTTACTACTAAGAGATTCTGCAAGATTCAAGTGTGGGCCCTCACGAAGCCATGGTCCACACTCTTTCCCATTGTCCTAGAGGCCTCCACATTAGTCAGCAGGAAGTGAGAAATTCTCCGAATTGACTTGGGACTCTAGACCAGTGATGGCGAACCTATGACACGCGTGTCAGAGGTGACATGCGAACTCATTTTTTTGGTTGATTTTTCTTTGTTAAATGGCATTTAAATATATAAAATAAATATCAAAAATATAAGTCTTTGTTTTACTATGGTTGCAAATATCAAAAAATTTCTATATGTGACATGGCACCAAAGTTAAGTTAGGGTTTTTCAAAATGCTGACACGCCGAGCTCAAAAGGTTTGCCATCACTGCTCTAGACCATGGTTCTCAGGCCTGGCCGCATATTAGAATGCCTGAGGTGTGGGCTGAGTACAGTTTTTAAAGTTGGTAGGTGATTATGAGAATGTGCAGCCAGGCTGAGATCCATTGCTCTGGTTGTATTTAAGTCCTGCCTCTTTTTCCTGCTCCTTTGCCATTGACTGGCAAATTTTTTCTCCAAACACACTCCTGTTCCTGTTCTATGCCAACCATGATACAGTTGAGGGGCTCAACCTCAGTGCTCAGCAAGGTGATTTAGGTGCATTTATAGATAAGTTATAAGTGATAGGAAATCTGGCCCTTATTGGCTTAAGCAAAATATTACTTAATGGATCTTGAAAGCTTTCTCATATCAAATGTAGTTTAAGTTGTGGTTCACCTCATGGCACAAGAGTTCATCTTTGGACTTCACTTCCTCTAGAGGGGCACATGTTTAGGACCATTATCAATGCCTTAGTCCAGTGAAAGAGGTGCTCCCAGTAGCTGAAATCCAAGTCCTAGAATTGAGCTTCTTGGGCCCTGATTGGCTTGACTAGAGTTCTCTGTCTGTGACAGCAACATTCTCTGTAGACAAAGGGTTCTCTGCATGGAGGTTGATTTATCCTAAGCCACCAGCTCTATCTCTGCATTCTGAGGGAAGAATCAGCTTTAACATAGCAGGGAGGTAGTGCTGGAAGCCAGTCCATCCTTGCTGCTTGACACAGTCATTGCAGGGAAGAAACATCTGCACAGCATATGTTTCAAGGGACCTGGCGTATATGGCATACTGTTCTTAATATGTTTGCTCACCTTCTTGGTGCTATGTGTTTTAACCAAGGTCACCTCTCCGAGGTTGTTTCCCCAGGTAGGGATTTTTCCCTGAAGTTAGGGAGGGAATAAAACCCCTTAACTAAATGCCAGGCGGGTAGTTAATCACTTTAACTACGAACAATCACCCCTAAGCTATATAATCTTTACTCCCTGGAATGGAGATAAGAAACACCCTAACCTTTGGAATAGAAATTGACAGGATTAAAATCAACTGGTATAAATACAGATATAACAAGACAAGAAAAAACAGAACCTGGCTGGAGAACCTAGCTAGAGAACTTGGCTATAGCACCTAGCTGGAGATCCTGGAGAGAGGAACCTGGCTATGATGATCACCTGAACACTGCCTCCATGTCATTCCTTCTTCACCAACTCTGTCCACACCTTTGGGAACCCCTGTTCCTGCTGGAGCTGGACCCCAGCAAGGTAGGGGTAGGGAGGAGTGGTTCTAACAAAGACAATTAGTATATAGCCCAGCAGGCATGTCAACCTATGAACCAGGAGGTCATGTTTCAATTCTGGTCAGGGCACAGGCTCAAGTTGGTTTCGAGGTTGATCCCTGGTGAGGAGCATGCAGGAGGTAGCCAATCAATGATTCTTTCTCATCATTCACATTTCTATCTCTCTCCTTCTCCCTCTCTCCGAAATCAATAAAAATATATTAAAAACGAGAAAAAGTAAAATTAGCATATAATTGC